>NC_081145.1:11625098-11810098 GCF_958295425.1 Solea solea | reverse complement strand
CACATACCCTGGTATATACAGAAGGACAGTATTTCTGATTTTCCTCCACCAGAGGAAGCACGTGTACCGCTGAAGGCACACGTTCCCCAGTTTGAGAACCACGGTCACAGAAGAAGAGTAAGAAGTTGCAAACTGATGATTAGTGCAATGATATTTGCATTTTGCACTGAGATCACATCATCACACATCCATCCTCTCGTCTGTCATTACTGTTATTTTTCAAGTGTATTTGTAAAAGTGGTGGAAATTATGACCTACACTCTCAGAACTTATTTTTAAATAAATGCCCCAAATGTCTGCACCACCTTGGGGGAAAAAAAAGGCCACACCACAGACCCCAGTCCCCGGTTGCTAAATCTTCTGAACACATAACACTTGAAATGTATTCAAGGAATAAATTCTACAAATAATACACAAATGGAAAATAAAAATGGACCCTTTGATAGAAAAAGTTATTTCAAAACAACTTCCCTTATGACAAACACCAAAGTTCAGAAAATCATTTTCAATTTCAAATCTGATTCAAACTGTGCAACACACAGTATACAATAAAGGTATTATTAGCAGCCTCAGCCTTTCAATCCGTCACAAAACCGAAAACAGAAATAAAAATTCTACCACCCAAACCACCCAAAAATCTTTATGAGGCTTTAGGCCTGTATTCAGTGGGAGGTAAATTCTGTTTTTTTCCTCCTTTAGCTCACCATCCAACTGGGCTGTTTAAAAGAAGCACGAGCCACCTAATGCCAGGCATGAGGAATTATACTTTTCCATAACTTCACAAACAATTCCTCACTGATGTTCCCCTGCAAGACCGTCTGCTTGATAGATTGAAATCCACAGTAGTCCCGTGGATTCAGTGGTACAAGTGTGAAGTTGGTGTGGAAGAAGTGATAAGTAGCAACAGGCTCGATAGCATAGCTGCTTAGCACACCTGATCGCTAAAGCAGCAGTAGTGTCGCAGCCAAATTGTGAGACGACACTCACCCAGAGCTGGGATTGATTAAAGGTCCAGAATAACACAAGGGTTTCCAGAAAGCCTGTCTCGCTGCAGAAAGCTTTGTTTGGATTCAGAAGATTCCTGGAGTCCTTTGCGGTGTTCAGTGCAGTGTCAGGTTGTTACCTCCAGAAGCACATGATGAATGAGGGTTGACCCTCTGCACCTCGTCCCAGAGGAACTGTGTTCAACGTATGGATCAGCTGATTGGTTGGCAATAGGTGACATCCAAAACCTTTACTGGGGTCACATATCTGAGATTCCAATATCTCTTGCATTTCTTTCCCAATCTGCACACACTGGTGCCCTCAGTAAGTCACCTGCCAAGTCTGAAGCCTGTTAAGTGACCGATTGAATTAATTTTGACTAACTTGTAGTCACATGGATAACTGAATTGGTTCTGTTTTATGGCTAAATGCTAGAAATGTTATGGTTTATATTTTGATATTTTATTATAATAATAATAATAATAATAATATACTGTAATCCTGGGTTTTTCTAGGATTACATGCTTCTGCTAAGAGCGCTGTGGGTGTGGAAAAAACATGAGTTAACTCTCATCACCTGAACAGCTGGATCTCACCTCCTCACTACACTGCAAATCCAGGTGTTCCACCCAAAAAAAGAGTCCCTGATCAACCCCTCAAGCATAAAAACCCTTGTGCCTATTGTTAAACAGATACAGGGAAGACGAGGTAATGTCAAACAGAAGCATTTGTTCAAGTCTTTGTCCATTAGCTAAAGGCAATCACCTCCCACTGTCTGGTACGTCTAGACATTGCATTAAACCCTCTTTTTCTGCATTTCTGCATTAGAAAAATGTTCATTAGACAGTTCATTAGATATGTTGCTGTCTTACATTTTACTTACATTTTTATCACTTTGCTATTTAAAAACTAAAGGTGACTGTCACGTCATAGTGCCTGTTCCGTAAGATTGGGTAGTCACTCAATGTAGCACATTTATCCCATGTTTTCTTCATCACTTTCAGCTTAAAGCTGCTCTAAATAATCACAATTGAACTACAGGTCATAGGAGTGCATGTATGTAAACAGTGTTACTCGGGTATAGTATGAAAACACAGGGAAATATCACTTTTAGGTTATTATTATAGGTTATTCCAACTTGCCCAACACCAATCCGCAGACAAACTAGCAGTGAGCAAAGGTAACGGCTAGATAGAAGGTGGACACAAACAATGACAACATTTGCTAATACTGTTGTATTAACCAAGTCGCACAGAACGTGCTGATAAGCTGCTATTTTAAGGCTTCAGTTCTCTGCTTGAAAAAAAAGAAATAAAAGAAATATTGATTTTTTTTGCACGTGCCACCATGTAAGTCTTCACTCACCCCCTTGTGGGAGATGATAATGTTTCATCTAATCAGATTTCAGCCTCTAAATCTGATACACACATCGTGATTTGTGGCGTAACTGATCCCGTACATAATTTGTGGTAATGAGAGAAAAAAAACAAAAACTCAAGCATCTCACAAATTTCATCTTGAGTAAATCAAATGATGGACACGGTATTGAAAGCTTGTGGTAGTTCTCTCGTTGTTGGTGAAGCTCCCGTGTAAAGCCGTCCGATATTCATTTGAGATTATTGTTCATTTTTGTATGAACATCACAGGTTTGACTTGAAACTTCATTCCACGATATTATCCCATCATTCGCGAATATTGTGACTGTTTTCAAAAGATATTTTTGGGTTCATTTATGCTGCTTATAAGAGTCTCTGTTCGGGAATGGGGTCAAACCATTCCTACGTTTCAAAACATTACATTGCTGTAATACCTGTCAAACCACAGCTGGGAGTCAGTTTGCAAATTCTTTCATAAATTTGCCACATGTCCAAGATCTATGGAAAAGGAAAATATCACTTCCTATTGATCTCAATCATAAGCCCGACCATGTGCTATTGATATATTAGTATTGCTCCGGTTCAATCTAGTTCACCTTTTTGGCAGCTCCTGCATTCATTATTTTTCCCCAGAGAAAAGTCAGAGACTTTCTTCTTTCAGGCAGATTTGGGTCAGTATTTTTCTCTTTGTTGTGAAGTCCAGAAAAGAAACGGTGGCTCCTCTTGTGATAAAGCTTTTGAAATGTTGTTGGTAATGAAGATTCATTACCTTCACTTCTTACTTCAAGAACTCAATTCTCAGCGTTTCTTGCCATGTCACGATCCTTTTCATATAGTGTCGCTTGACAGCAGGAATGCACTTGAAGGATGTCTGAAGGAAAACACAAACAGACGACACTAACGTGCGCTCACAGCACACACGAGGGCACACCTTTTAGGGAGGCCGGTGCCTGTGATGTTGTCACAGATGTGGCGCTCATTCATTTCACATGGGTGGAATGTTAGGACTGATTCATGAAAAGGTCGGTGGGCTTGTTTTGAGTTAGCGTATGATTTCCATCATCGCGCCTCACGTTCTCTACCAGGCCCAGTTCAAACTACACAAACAGTGTCTCTGAAGGTCTTGACAGCCTCAGTCCTGCTATAAAGTCAATAATCTGCCCTCTCCGCGTCCCCCCCCCTCCCATCACAACTGACCCGCTGTTAGTGTATGTACTTCCCTTTTTACTTACCCTCAACAGTGCTTGTCCAAACAGCGGCATAACTTTCCCCCTCGTGTGTTTCCTTTTCTCCCACCATGCCATTTTCCAGAATTCTTCCACTTTTTCTCAGCTCCCCCTCTCTCCCCCCCCCCCTGCACCTTTCATTGTTTCCAGACAGTGGCGAAACATTTTAAGGGAAACGTGTGGAACGTTTGTCCGTTTGCATCGAGAAAGACAGACACAGACGCACACACACACACACACACACACACAGGAGGAATGGTTCCAGGAAAGTGGCATCTGTGCAGGTCATTAGACAGGGATTCATAGGACCTGTGCGGGCCTTTTACATATGGTGGTCAGCTGCTGGAAAGGAAACGGAGTAGGGGTCACATTTGAGAGAAAACACTGAGGCAGATGATACAGACACACACACACACTTTAACGTCCTGTAGTGTCTTCACCGCTGCCCAGGTAGCATTGTGCTACCACCAGGCTAAGTTGCAGGTCAAAGCAAACAACTACCCTGCAGGCAGCATAAAGTCCTCCCTCTGTCTCACAGGTCATTGTTTTGAATCACAAGTCCTAAAACATTTGTAATTTGTTGCTAAGTGAACTGAAGGAGGTCTTTTGAGATTGGAGAGTTTATTATTGCAAGAGAAATGCAACCCTTATGCAGTGAATGCAGAGACAGGTGTGGGTCTGCCCTCTTGATTTCAGTGAAAGGTGGGGAGTGAGTGAAAAAGCAAAAAGGCAAAGGAGTCGGAGAGTGAAAGAGCGAGTTTGCAAAGAGGCCTTCCCTTCAGACCGTGCAGCTGTGATTCATTAGTATATTTGTGTTGTCAGGTCTGACTTGACTGGACCAAGTATGAACCCTGTCCAGGCCAGGCCAAGAAACTTCCCAGTGGGCCAACAACATTTCTTTGAACTTCTTTCACTGCGGGTTTTTGTCTTTTTTTTTTACTTGTGTGGAGGGATTCCCATCATTTGTTTTGTAAAACATGTTAGTATTATAATGAATTAATAGAAGAATTAAAACAACGAAAAATAGGACAGCTATGTTCTATTTTGTTGTTTTAATACTTCTATTATTTTTTTTATTAATCTTTTTATTTATTTCTGCTAACAGGACAGCACATTACTTTAACACTGGATTCGGCCCAGGCATATTTGCTTTGTGTATCTTTGATGTGAATAGGTGATTTAGAAGTACATTGTCTGTCAAGGTAAATCTCATGTGGGGGGGGGGGGGGGGGGGGGGGGGTTTATGAAGGTGGCCATCAATCACTTGCGACTTCATGAGCAGCAGATGTTCATTATATATTGAACATGGCTAAATATAATTTATGTAGATAATACTATTAATTTTGAATTGTGCAAAAATGCAGAAGCGTTTTGCATTACTGTTATGAGAAATAGTCTCAAAGCAACACTAAGTAAGCACATGTCAAGTTAATATACACAACACATTTGACATAACTATCACAAAGCATCATTTTACTTCCATGAAAATGGTTTGTATTGACAATGTACTCAATTGACTTCAAATGTAGTGGAAACTAATGGGATTACATATTAAGGTCATTATATTTCTCAGACGTTGTCGCTCATTCATTGTATTCGGAATATAATTCAATCAACCACTCTCAGATTATGTCTGGAGAGACCCAACCCCCCCCACTCCCACCCCAGGTAGTTCCTTCTGGGTGGTATTGTGTGTTGCTCACAGTGATATTATGAGATGATCCTCCTCGTGTTGTCTGGACATGTGTTGTGTCAGAGCACCTGGTCAGAGCCTCAGGCTGCGGATGTGGCTGCACATGCTGCATGAATATGAGTCTCATTAAGTTCACTGGCCTGCCAGGTGGACTTTAGCTTTCTTCATCACACACAAACACACACACACACACACACGCACACTATAATGCCTGAATGTATGCATGTGTACTAATAGGTCCACAGAAAAGACACCTTAACACTCGTCGCGGGGACAGACAAGGGAAGGGGGAGAGCTTGTGAGCCTCTAATTAGATCAATTCAGATGTGGTATCATTGTAACCAAATTAGTGATGATGCAGAGTACAGTATATCAGGTTTTGGCCAGAGCTCAGTCACATTTGTGGCAGAGAGGTGACATGGAACACTTGTCCCAAATGCAATAACAACACTTGCGTCATGCACATTAAGGACAGTAACGAACACAGATAGTGCTTTAAAACTGGTGAAAGTTACATTATAAAGGTCAGTTTTGCACTCTGCACTCTGTAAGTATAAATATGTATTTTCACATCTGCCTTTTTAAGAGCAGGTAATAGTTAGTGTATAGTAATAATAGTGTAAAAAAACTTTAAGTTGTCTGAAGGCTATAGCCGATAAAACTGAACACACACACACACACACGGAAGCTTAATTTTGATGATTAATGGTTGGTAAAGAAATGTGCTGTGTTAGAAGCAGGACTGATCATCCCTCACCATGAGCGGTTATTTATCAAGGGAATCCTTTTCAAAATAATCATTAATGCAACCACGTGAAAACACAGAAAACATCCTTTCCTCACATCATTACTGGGCTGGTCATGTGACAAAAAGTCATCTAAAGTCAAATATATATCAATGATGATATTTCCCAGAATAAAAGTGTTTGTTTTGATGTGGTACGATACAGTATATCATTCACAGTATAAACATATTATAATGCCAAATTAATCTATTAGTTAAAAAACCAGACAAAAATAACAAATTATAACTTCATATCAAGTGGTGGGGACGGCAAGTTTGAGACCTCTGCTGTAAGACACATACAGAGTTTCTCCTCTTCACACATTATATATATGTTAGAAAATAGTGGCTGAGATCATGTGAAAAAAGTTACAGATGTGGAATAAAGAATTTTGGAGTTTATCTTCTGTTGAGGACGTTTTAGGCATGTGTAAAATCTCTTAATCCACGAATATCGGAAAAATAGCTCTTTTGATATTATTAGATTGTGTAGGGTTGTGTAGGTGAACTTTCAAGCAACATACACAAAGTAACCACTCAAATGTTTATGTTTATGCAACTCTCGTACACTGCTTTTCAGTGATACATAATAGGCCTTTATTAGGTGAAAACACGGTTAAAACGCCTGAATATCAGGGCTCTGGCAACTTTGTCTGGACACATCTAATGGTCTTTGTGGTGGGAACACATGCAGCCTTTAGTAATGGAGTCTGGATCCCATGTTTGTCTCAGAATACTCTTCTCTTATAGGCCCGTTGTTCTTAATTACCAGAATGACTGTTTATCCACACTGTTTGCCTGGATCCTTATCAGCCCTAACAGTGTTTTAACTCCCAGTGGAGAATGTGTGGGAGATGGTGAAAGGAAGTGTGCATGTGTGTGTGTGTGTGTGTTGTGACGCACAATAGTGGACATGTCAGTGTGCATGCTTGATGTACTTTTGAAAACATGGGTCAGAATGTGTGGAATGCAGGACATGCAGATTCTTCGTGCGATAAAGTGGCCGGGCTTTTGCTGATGGACTCGAGGCTGCCCTCCTCATGGTCACGACAGAGAGGCGGGCTGGTGGTCTGTGAGGTGACGCGAGGCGACACCCATGCTGAAGTTTCAGTGCTGAGTGACGCGTGTTCAAGTTATTGCCTCGTTCTCAGCGCCAAGGTTACAGTACAGTGGCACGCTGAGCTTGCACATTTCACATCTCAAATCAGGAGCCCTTGTAAAGCGCTGCCGTCTGGATTGTTAAAATGTCACGGCGCATCATCACTCTGCTTTTCAGTCAAGATGAAATTACTAGAATGAGTCAACAATGTGTGCATCCGTTTGCTTTGTTTTGTGCAGCTGTAGTGTACAGTATGTGTGCTGTTGAGTGTGTGTGTGTGTGTGTGCATAAGTAAGCATGTGTGTAACCTGAGCTCTGGCCATCTCCCTCTGTGTGAGTAATGGTCCCTGTTTTATTGGCCCGCTCCTCAACAGACTCCATGAGTAATCACATAATGCCTGTTTTGACGTCAGAGCTGTTTCCATGGTAACACAGTGCTCCCCACTCTGGGGAGGTGCGTCCATTTCTTCTTTCCCCCACATCTTGTCCTGTGTGCACTCAAAGCTCTAGGTCTGGATGGAGACATTAGTTCTCTACCTAAAATCTCATCCCCCTAATCTATAGTTTCACAATTTGCTCTTATGATTAGAGTGCTGGACTTTGCTCTATTTTACCTTTCACTTTTTTTTCACTCTCAGTCTCCATTTAAGTCATTCTCTGACTCTTTCTGCATCCCAGCTCCATCCCTTTCATGATTAGCCCCCATTTTATTCTCTCTGTCCTGGTCACGCTCCATTCTTGTTGTGTCCAAACTTTGAAATGTGCGACAAACCTTCCCTCTCACATTTCCATGACAGATGTATTCCTTTTCGACTTGCCTTTCATGCACTGTTGAATTCCTCTGAATGGTCGACCCCTCTCTTTTACACAGGTTCTCCCTTTGTACAGTTTTGTCCTTTCCGTTCTCTTTCCTCGCTCTGGTGAGAGTACAAGCTTGGACGAAAAGGAAACATACTCTGTATCTATGCCAAATACGATTATTACAGCTCCAGCTATCCCCAGGGTGCGAGAGGACAATAAAGCCAGTCCAGGTTTAGTTTAGAACTGAAATGAGGAGGTTGAAGGTTGCTGGAGTGCACATATACCATGTTAATTAATTTATACAGACCTTGAAATTAAGTCAGATACATATTGAGCAGCTATAGCTCTCCAGTAGAGACATGTGTGTGTGTAACTCAATGTACCACAAACGTTTTGTAAGCACGATAGCCAAAATATATCAAAGTTCCACAAAGTCTGACTCTTTCCAAGCCTGAAAACCATCAAAATGTCAATAATCAGGCCAGTGTAGCGGCTGGTCTGCCTGGCTAGCCAAACGCCCATATAGTGAAGTTAGTTAATGGCTCAGTGTCATGCCTGTTGTCATTGTTCAGACAGATGTATTCATGCTGA
Source organism: Solea solea (assembly GCF_958295425.1). Taxonomy (NCBI): domain Eukaryota; kingdom Metazoa; phylum Chordata; class Actinopteri; order Pleuronectiformes; family Soleidae; genus Solea; species Solea solea. Next base: position 11,801,544 of record NC_081145.1, on the reverse strand, counting down.
AAGCATTGAACTGCCTTTTTCCAATCCATTTCCCTATTGAAGTGCTTGTGCTGCTAAGGAAAAGGCTATTGCTGTTTCACAAACCCAGGATTGGGTCTGGATACATGGTTGTTTTACTCGTCCAGTCAGGTGTGTGATTGTTAACCAACAATGTTGATTGACTCTGGATAGGGAGCAGGCTGGGTATTGATTTAAAAATGTCCAATACTGTATTGATATTGATGGACTTCGGTACTGATTCCAAAATGATACCTTTTTGATAGGAATTTTATTAAATCCTACAAAATTACATGACACATTATGGTAACACTCTTTAGTTTTAGCTGGCTGGGTTGTCTTCTTGCAGTCAGATGCCTGCCTCTCACAATACAACACAGACAAACTCACACGTGTGGAGCCTCATCTTCCTCTTCTCCTTTGGGGAATGATCTCTGTCTCTGGTTGTTACTTCCTGCACGGCCCAAAACCGCCAATCATGAGAGTTAGATCTTGGTCAAACTACCTGCTCTATGCTTCTTGGCTCACTGACGTTGATGAGATTAAGTTTTTAGGTAGTGAAATTCAATATCCTATGACAACACATTAGGTGATTCAGAGAAAGTTTGATGACCAGCTCGACGTTTGGTCTGTACCACAAAAGCAGTGAAGTTCAATACCAAGCCCGAAGCAGGACCATTTCTAATAGACCTTGTTAGGGTTAGGAAGCTGAATGATGGAGTTGTCCATTGCCAACAGCTGACACACATTACCGTCATGATGCCACACTCTCTGTCTGCCATGCACACAAATTTAATTGTCCCTTTTATGGTTAAATAATAGGTATACCAGTGGCGGTTGCTGGTCTTTGAAGCAGGGGGACGAAACTACAACAAGGAAATGCGATTATTATGTATAACACAAATGCTATAACAGTGTTTGTATTAACAGTGTAGATGTACAAAAGGAAATGGGCTGTATCACCAAACCAATAACACACAACGAGCAGCCGTTTGTCTCCAGACTTCCCTCGCAAAAATCCACACGGGACTGACGCAGAAAAGGCTCCGCTGCCGTGTATGTTTCTGTCAATCAAAAACTGGTTCATGCCTTTCAGACAGTTCCTCCAATCATCACGCAGAAGCCCAGCGTCTGCACACGCCCACTACTCCATTGACTCCCAGAGAAGCTGAGCTTCTGTGGAAGTGACATTTTTGCTGTCGAGCTCACCGCAGTGAAAAAAAACCTATTGTGTGCCGTGCCATAGAGAACAGTTGAAATGAACAGTGGAATATAAACACAACACAGTACATATTTGATGACATTCTATGAGCAATCACCACTGATATATACACGTATTACTGTCTATTAATGCCACATTAACAAACTGCAAACAGTCTTTAGTGCACGATTCTTTGACACAGCAAATTTCTCCCCATCTCTTTGTACAGCTTCTTTGTTTCACACTACTATCACACTACTATCCTCTTTCAGATCTGAAAGGATACCCTGTGCGTCAGTAAGGTGATGCTGAGGCACGTGACAGAGCGGCGGTGTATGTCGCTCTTAGAATGAGAACAGGCCGGCCAATCAACTCTCTTGGCACTGCTTTCCCTGAGCCAGATTTGCACCACAGCACACGTGGAGGGGGGGGCGTGACGATGAATCAATTATGATGTTTAAGTGTGTAAACGTCACAATGCCAATCAAATGTACCTCGCTCAACCCAAGACTCAGTGTCTCTGCTAAATCAATAGGGCTCCACTAGCACAGTTTTCAAGTCAATTAGACCCCAGTGGAAAACATGCAGTGTGACACGGGTGCATGTGTGTGTGTGTGTGTGTGCGTGCAAGCGCGCATGTACATTTTATCTGTAGATGTGTGGCAGTGTGTGATAGAGGGGGGAAATAAAAGCAGAAAGCGGAAGCATGAGGAACAGTTCATGAGTGTGTGTAATTCTGTGCGGTTTGCCAGAGAGGCAGCCAAACCAGATGACAGCAATAAAAAAGTGCTGCCTTACAGCTCAGCCTTGAGTCATGGCTGGGATTCAGACTGACTTGGCCTCTTCTTTCCGAGGCCCAGGGTCAGTGCAGAGCTGTAGCTATTAGTCCTTTGTTAAGTGTGACTGGAGTATTGACGTGAGCCACCGTGAGCCCGATCAAACCTAGAGAGACGCAGATGATGGTGTACTTTGGTAAAGCAAGACTCACTCTGCCCACACCGGTTACTTTTGAGTTGACTTTTTAGTGTGGCACTGGGTGCCAGAGAATCAGACCTAGTCAAGGGCAAAGGCAAGGTGAGTGTTACAGCCAAGCAGGGCAGATTTACACACTGCAGAGAGAATGTAATAAAGTTCACCACACCCAGGGTAGCTCTACTAGCTTATTGTGATTTAGGCAAAGTGGGATCAAAGTGTTGATCAAACATCAACCAAAAATGTTATGTTTGGTTGTTAAAGGAACAATTCTCTGATGCAGTTTGAAGGAGAAACAGTCTGGCTGTTGAACACATTTTCTTAAACCAACACGATACAAAACTATTTCTTTTAAGTGAATCCCTCAGCTGTGCTGCCGTGTTGCAGCCCAGTGAAATGTGACGTGAAAAAAGTATCTCCTATCAACTATCTCCTTTTGACTTCGCAGGCTCGTCATGTGTCATGTGACGGCTCATTATTGTTGCTGTGATTAGTTCTGTAATGTCTGTCTGGATCTGGATGTTTTTTTTTTTTACAGTGACAGGGACAGATCTGTAAGCTGTTATCATTCTCACCCTCAGGTCTTTTCTTTATCCCCTGCAGTTATCTGCACCAGATCAGTTCGACCCATGTTTGTACTACTGGACTATTCAGGTTATATAAAGAGAACTATTCTGTTTTGGTTTCTGCTTTTTATTAGATTGATGTGCACATGCATATAATACAAGCACGGAGTTTCAAATTTCCACAGTTTTAAGTCCAGGGTGGCCATTTTATATTTAAAAGTCTAGCACAGTACAGCCGTATCAACTGCGCTGTTTATAGCCTAGTTTTATGATACCTCTGTTCTGGTCTACCTCCCTAATTAATTGAAGTACTTCCCATTATGCTGGATTATCCTTTCCAATTGGGCATTTGTCATGCCAGGATTGTGAAAACAACCATGTCTGATGGTCGTCATTTATTCAGAGCAGTGGCAGACGTTATTTGTTTCTGCTTTTACATGGTCTATGGAAAGTGCAATTACAGCAATTACAGACAAGAAGTCACACTACCTTCAGGCAACAAACTTACTTTGTCAGACACACATGGGACGTAAACTCCTCCTGGACACGATCTAAAAACCAGGATAAATCCTTTTTTTTTTTTCATAGATTGATGAATTATCCTGCCATCATTACTGATTAGCCAATTAAGAAAATAACAAATGAGGATTTGGACTGAATGAGCATGTTTGAACACAGCCTCCATCTGACTCTCAGATGGTAGCAAGATGAGCCTGCTGTTCAGTGGCGTCTTTAGAGCATAGCGTGGGGAGCAGAATGTAAAAGGCAAAGGTCTTAGCAAATTGTTTCCTCAGCTGTGCTGCAGAGATGCCTATTTAGGACAGGCTAAGAATTTAGAAGGTCTTTTAGAGTTTTGTTGTTTTACGTTTTTCTGGTTGTGAGAGTTTATTTTCTTTTTTTTTTTGCAGTGTTTTCCCAGCAACAGAATGCAAAAACATTAACAAGCACAACACAAAACAAGCAACCGTTTTGTCACTATGGACAACTTTTTGCAGCTGAAATCAAATTTAAAGGTGAAAAATACATATTAAGAGATCAAAGAATATTTTACACATTGTGTATTATTTTACATAAGTTGTTATGACATTTAATTTCATGCTTGGATTTGTTCACTTTCAATGATTTTCCAGTGAAGGACATGTTATGGTTCTCTTCCAGAGTTGGATGAGGGTTATCCAAAGCAACATAGACCACACATGTAGTTAGTTTTTAGCAAAACGCAGTCACTTAGCTTTGGGCTAGATGTGATTTCTAGATTTTGTCACTCAACGGTTGACTTGGTCACTTTTAAAAACTAAAATATTGTAAACAATTGTTACGATAATCTGAAATGACACACATTTTGCCTTCAACAAATACTGCGCCTGCTTCGATTTGAAATTTACAGTCGGCTGTTTTGCGGTTTTGATCAAATTTTGATTAATTGTTCAGCCCTAGTATCTAGTGTCAAGTTTGAAACTTCACTGATTGTAAATTTTGTTAAAATCCACTAAACAACATTACATTACCTTCAAAAATGCGTTTGGGCACATGATTATGTTATGTATATATATATATATATATATACTCAACACTCAGTGTTTGGGCTTTAGCTAGAAGATTTTAGTCCAACAAACACACTATTACCATTTATTATATTGTATAAACCATGCTGTCTGGTATATGATAAAAACTGCAAATGTAATCTCCTGTTAGCTCTGGGAGTCAGTGCCTTCCGGTCTACTACATACTGTATATTATCCACCGTAACATAAGACAGGAAAGCACATTCATCAATAAGCAGCTCCCAGTAGAACAAGCTAAAGCACAAAAAAACATACTGTTGTTAAAAAAAATGAAATATTCATATATATTCATGCTGTGAGATGTTTCTTTCCCGTATCCATCTCCTGACAGCAGTTTTGCAATTATTTATGGATTCCATGTTTCATGTGGAACAGGAAGACTATTTCAGGCAATAGCTACACACACACACACACACACACACAACAAGTACACAACTTTTTATAAAAACAGATGGCAAATACAAAGTAGTATACGTTTATTTGAGCTGGAAAAGATAAATGTAGTGAACACAGTCCCAGTGACTGATTGTTGCTTTTGTAACGTACGATCTCTGATCCCACGTCTCCTCATCATCTGAGACAGTATCAGTGAGAAATGAGGAGGATGAATGTGTGGAATGCAAGCTGACGTCACTGGATGTACTGTAGCTGCGGTCACATTGTTAGGTAAACACAAGTAGCCGCTTGACCTCGAGTGTGGGCGGGGCCAGTGGTTGTGATGGAGAAAAGTGTTTCTTCATAGTGGCTCTGTTTGTGCTGTTACAAAAAGACTCTTTTTTTTTTTTTTTAAATATTGTGTTTAAGATTCAAACTGAAACACCAGAGGAAAACAAATTATAAAACAGTTTTTGCAACTTGTGGTCAGCCTTAATGCTATTCCAAATCCTCAGCGCACACAATGGATTAAACGGCTTAAACAGTCTTGCCATTACACTTACATCTACAGGTAGATGTTACTGAGTATTTCACTACTGCGTGTGTTTGACACCTTCTATGAAACCTATGAAAATCAAGAATTGATATATAAAACTTATATTTTGAGATAATTATGTGTATTTTGTGATTTGGTTCTGTTCCAATAAAATTAAATTTAACAGTGTAACACTTTACAGTAATAAAAAAATCAGAAGCATGCAACTATATATATAGTTATGTAACACTGACATAGTTGAACTGTCATTAATATTTTTTTTTTTATTCGTACATTCAGGGGACATCAAGACATTTGAAACAGCTCTACTTTAAAACAGAGGTGAGAGTTTAGGGCAGGGGTGTCATACTCATTTTAGTTCAGCGGCCACATACATCACAATTTGATCTCATAATAGCATACTAACCTATTAACAACAAGCACTCAGAATGTTTCCCTTTGTTTTACCTTAAATCAATAAAATCAATTAAATGAAAGAAACAAAATATGTGCAATTTCAACAATATTATGCCTAAGTTAACCATTTACAAAATGTAATATTTCACCGTATGATTACATTCTAAACATACGGTGACATTTTCACAAATTCATTATGGGGGCCGACTTGGGCCCACTGGTGGACCAGTTCTGGCCCACGGGCCGTACGTTTAACACCCCTGGTTTAGGGTGTGTTGTTTCAGACGAGACATGAAATCCAGGAGGTTCAGTCCATTCATTTGAAGGATTCTGAACTCTGAGATACCTCAATTATAGCTCAAATACTGGCACATGACACAGTAAAAACACATTATCATAACTAACTATCTTTGGTTATTATCTCATCATATTTTATTAAGGTGCTTTAAGATTTGAGATATTGTGTATTGGTGGATATTTCCCAGTGAGTCCCAGCGAGAGAGGACAAGTCACTCGGGACACCTACAGTGTATTTCTCCAGTGAATGCCCAGCTGCCACAGCAGTGTGATGGCTCCATCCTAATGGCTGGCTCTGTCTCTTTCCTCATAGCGAGAAGCCCACCGCAGCATGTTAGTGAAGGTCCCTCTACCTTCATGGTCCCTGAAGACCCCTGCATTCCCTCATTATACCTGGGGAACCAGAGCCCTCAGAGAAAAATAGACAGAAAGCGTTCTCCAAGCGAATGGCGGAAAACCTGCCCATAGGGTTTCTGACCGGAGCATCTTCTCGGAGTCTGTGTAATGCAAATCCTTCCACCTGCAAAAGAGGAAGCAGAGATTTATACCCCCACACAGGTACACATGCTCTTTATTAGAAGCTGGCATTCACACACATGCACGTTGCGCACATCAGGCAGTTCATAGGTATTGTCCTGATGGTACATTTCTACATCAGTGATTTATAAAGGCTTATGCCTGAGCGGGCAGTCGCTGCCTGTTTACTGGACTCCTGTGGGAATGGGGACGGGATTGTAAATGTTCCGTGTGCAGCTGAGTGGTGTGTGTTCTGTGCGTGTGTGTGCTCTGCGTGTGCATGCTTGTGTGGTCCTCGCTCTGACAAGCACAGACAGAACACCGAGCGCTTACCTTGCTTTGAGTCAGGTGTGCGCATAAAAGGTGAAATGATGTACCGAGGCAACCTGTATGCACAAATTCCCTTATTTGCGTTGGCTTTTACTGAACTCTATAGTCTTCTATTCCCATTTCTTTTTCACTAAATTGTCTTAAAACTAATATTAAGCTATTTAGCTTCATCAGTGTAATATCCGAAATCTGGATTTCAACATTATGTCGAAATGTTTCAAAAGCCCAGTGTGTTTTCCTCAGTTCTTGCGTTCAAGGTCGTGTCCAAATAGTTTGTTATTCAACTGTTGATTAACTTCGAAAATCTCTCTTGACGTAGATCACCTCCTCCAAAAGAAATATTGCATCCTGTCAGGTCAGACTTATGGCTTCATAAAAAACATTTTATGGTGGAACTGTAACACCCAGCTTGTTTTCTGAAACCTGCACTGAGCACAAAACAAGCACAAATCCATCCAATTTTTAATAGCTTAAATAAAACCGACTAGCAACAGAACAGGGGAAAATGTAGCTTAACCCTTTTTATCAGCCTACACTTTAAATCCTCTGGCCTTTCAAAATGAAATTCATAAACACTGGAGTCTTTAAGAAGACACATAAATCAATATTACCATTTCCATCTTGTAGTGAAAGCTCAGTTGGAAAATGCCCAAGTGGCTGAAGTAGACTCAAGGGCTGAATCACTAAGTTGATGGATGATGGGGAAATGCACTCTTTATCTCATTGCTGTCCATCTTTTTTTTCTTCTTCTTCTTTTTTTTATGAAGATCAAACCAGGCAAACAACACATGAAAAGCATGTAAGTGACTTTGCTGAATCCCTGTGATGTGTATCTTATCCACCGAGCAGGTGCAGTCATCTTGTTTCGACTGTTTCGACCACCGAGTGAGAGGAGTTGATTTTCTCTGTATTTCAGGAGACAAAAAAAGACACCCTTGGATTTATCAAATGAACTACAATGTCAGAACTGGTTTATTCGGACATGACTCTTTGAAATAAGTGTGCTTGTGTCACTTCTGTTGACACCCTGTACACAACTGTGAATCAAACCACACAAAGCCTATTGGCACCTTGCAGACTGAACAGGGCTGAGGGTTGTAAAACAAACAAACAAGTGAGTGCTGTGTTCCCTTCTCAGCTCTCCAGGCCCCAGCAGCAATCCTGACTGGACCATTATACACTAATGGCTTTGGCATGCTGTTTTGAGGTGGGCTGCCAGGTCTAGCCAGCCAGATCCCCTCTTTTTTGCCCAGCTGAAAGTGCGGCACTGGGAACCTAGCTGCTTGAGAGGGAGCCAGCTCGGACACATAAGCAAAGGAAAACAGTGTGTACATAAATAATATTTCAGAAAAATAGATACTACATGGTTGTGGCTTTTTGAAATTGCCTGTCATGGGGAGATTTTCTCTTTGTCTGTGACTCATGTGCATGCCATCATGTGCATTGTTGTTTGTTTATTTTTGTAAGGCCATTGCATCCATTTCCACGAGAGATTCCTACACTGGGATTCTTGGAGGATCCGACTAAGTCTCTCCCAGGAAATGTAAAGATGATGATTCCCACTAGTCACACTTCAGAAATTAGAAGAGTTGTAGTGAGAATGTGTGAAGAGTGTGTGAGTGTGTGTGTGTGTGTTAGCATGTGTGTAAACAAAGCGCTTCGCTTGTGTGCGCGAGCGATATCATAGGATCATATTTGTGCATATGCATGTTTTTACTGCACAGACCATGCACGTGTGGTTTTGTTCATTAAGTCTGTGTGCGCCTTACAGACCGGCACATGGAGCAGAGAACGTGAGAGGCTGTAGATGCCGAACAGCTTTTAGGTGTGTGCATGTGCTAATCTCCGTGTACACACAAATGTGTTCCTCATTCCCTTCACATAGCCTCCTCCACTTTGGCAGCCCACTTCAATAGTTCCCTCCAGCGATGACGCAAATGACCCACGATGACTGACCCCCATGGTAAAACCTGTAAAACATTAGCCAGCGTGAAGAGGAATGACTCTCCATACTCTCCCCACAGCAGGCAGCCAGGGACGAATTTATAGGTGTCCTGTCCAGACGGCTGTCATGCTCAGGGTGGAAGGAAGTGGTGGAGGAAAAGGTGGGGGGGTGCTTTTGGAGTCACCTGGACCTGGAGCCAGATACTATGGGTCAGAAATGAGTGTGTTTCTGGAGTTAAGCCTTGCAACCCTATATCTTTTTTTTTGTCTTTTCCCTCCTTGAGTTACTGTTACCTTGTGTCCAGTGAAATTCAGTTAATGAAGAAATTCTCCGAGGAGGATGATGGTGATTTAGTATGAAGTATGAAGTAAATACAACAAATATAAATACCCTATTCGTCTAAATTTCCTCTCCGTCTTTTATATCTTATTGTATATGAAAAAATGCTCTCGCTATTATTAACAATGTTGTTAAATTACATAGCAGATATAGGCTGTTTGTGCAGTCACAGCTAAATTTAGAAATCTCTGAGGCTAACATATAAGGTAACAAAATATAATCTTCCTGACGTTGTGGCCTGTTTCTGTCTACACTTCAGTGAGAAACAGATAAAGAGCACCAGGTAGACCAGGGGGTTTAATTATCAAAGCTCCCTGCACTCAAGCCTGAGATAGCAATTAATTGAAATGTCAAAATGTATGCTAATTATATTTTTGACTGGATTTATATTCATTTCATTCCAACCAGTCCAGCAAAAATGTCCTCATCATTCATCCTGCAAATATGAATTGTCATAATTCTTGACAAAAGTGTAAAAATAAAAGACAGTCCCAAGAGAATATGACACTAATCATGAGAATACCTCCATCTACAGGTGCAAAACAAGATTACACCTAATGTTCAAAGACAGTAAGATAGACATACTGTAGAGTTAAGTGTGGCTCCAGCATTTTGCAAAATAAAAATAAATGCAAGGATAGTCATGAATATATGCCTTGGTGATGTTCTGACTTAGCTGCTGTCTTTTCTGAAGCCTACTAAGACCTAATAGAATCTGACCTACTTTCCTTCATGGGCTGAGGTGAAAGTGGGTGCAGGGATGCCAAGCACAGTGGATGTCAGAATATTTTTTTAGAAAAGTGATAAGTAACAACAGAGGAGTAAGAAAGAAGATTCCCAGAGACTTTGCAGACCTTTAGAGCATAGAGAGTTTAATTGGACAGAGATGGTGCATAAAACCCTACGGTCAAGCTGTTTGGAAATCCTGCAGGCTCATCTCCTGGTTCTTCAGAACCACTTTAATGAACTCAACCATGACAGAGTAGCGCTCTCTCTCTCTTTTCTGCTTCTCCTGTAGATCTCTAGTTGGCATTTCCTGTAACTATGCCCTCAGTTGACACTGAATTTGGGTCCCAGTGAATCCACTGGACTAATGTGAATACAGCTACTGAAAATCCAAGTAGACACACATCAACTCCTCTTATATCAAACAAGTAAATGAGGGACAAAAAAAAATGATGTGGGAAGCAGCAGAAAACGTAGTCTGATCATGAATGAATGATAAAGAAACACTGCGAGCAATTATCTTGCACAGAGCTATATTAGGACAAGGCTGTTTCCTTTCCCCTTCCCAAACTGATTTAGACAAGTGCTCTGAAATAAAGGTCCTTGTGGGTTTTCCTGAACCATGGAGATTGAGACCTGATCCAGGATATGTATGGGATTAGATCCACAGTCAATCTGGCCTGGATCAGATTCCACTCCACTGTACCAAGAGACCCTGAGATGACTCAGCTGTGTCAGACAGCATTGAGGTCAAACTCATTCGGAGAGTGCAGTTGGTCGCTTATTAGCAATGGTAGCAGTAGGGAATAGAATTTTTAATTATAAAAGGGATAATAGTCAATGCTACTGTGACCTAGGGTTATGGAGGGTGCCTCTGTGTAATAGTAATAGTAGTAGTGTAAATGTCCACTTGCATATTTTCTGACATATATTGCGGTTGGGATTTGAGTTGCGATATAATTAAAAGCTTCAGAGCAATATTTACTTTACCACAAGATGCAGCATTACCACATGAGATACCATCAAAATATTAATTACTATTCTCTAATGCTGTGTTTCCATCATGGGGCTAATGGTAAAGTCCTGGGTCAGGCTTGTGTCTCAGCTGAGAACAGTTATCTTTACTTGGTAGGTGGGGTGTGGGCTGGGCCCGATTGCCGCAACGACACCTAACGACATTGAATGCGACACAACAACAAACAATGGAGGACAGCCAGCAGCTCTTTTTTCAGCTCAGTTTGTGACTGTTTGTATGAGAGTAGACTGCGTTTGCCTCGACTTCCATGGGATATTTACACAAATCGCTAGGGAGTGAGGTGTTTCTACCCTGACTGTACCATTTTTCTTTGGAACCCCAAGGGAAAGGTTCCACAGAATGGAAAGGTTGGAGCTGGTTGTCTAGTTCTATTACTAAAACTTCTATTATTCAACTGCCTCAATCTTGCCCTGATTTACAGGAAGGGTCTTAATCTTGCCCTGTCCCCTTGTGTCCTCTTCTGTTACACCAACTGTTCTTATGTCCTTTTTCACAACATCCATGAACCTTCTCTGTGGATTTCTTTTTCGCCTGCCCGGCAGCTCCATGTTCAACATCCTTTGTCAAATATATTCACTATTCCTCCACCGCACCTGACCAAACTATCAAACCATGCCTCTCTTACTTTATTTCTAAACCGTTCAACCTGAGCTGTCCCTTGAATATGCTTATTTCTAATACTGTCCATCCTGGTATCTCCCAAAGGAATTCTCAGCATCTTCAGCTCATCTCCAGCTCTGCCTCCTGTCTTTTGGACAGTGCCACTGTCTCCAAGCCATACATCCTAGCTGGCCTGACTACCATCTTGTAGACCTTCCATTTCACCTTTGATCTATACTATATACTATACTGTAATAAACTATACTGTGAGTTAAATTCATCAGGCTCAGACAGGTGGAACTTCACTATATGGATGCTGCTGTTGCAGCTCCCACCACAGGGAAGTGGTTTCCGACTGGTTATTGGCTGGGACAACTTAAACAACATGCATATCCGGTAGTTTGTTTGTGCTATTACACCATGGTGTTTACCCAGCACCTCAGAGGCATGGCAGCCTGCAGTGGGCTGTGGCTCAGGGCCATGGTGGTGTACAGGGCATGGCTGTACTGGCATCCACACTCCTGCCCTCTTAACAACCTGAGTAAGAGGATGGCTGGATGGCAGTTGTCATATTTTGTGTCGCTTTTTTTTTTTCTATCTCATCGGCTTTTCCTTTATCATGATGTTATGACTGTAAAACTAGAGTGCATAACTTTAAAATATAGCCAGATGTCCGACAAATGCTGATAAAACCTCAGCTCCACGTGACTCTCTCTGTGTTTGTTAGTGCATAATGAATTCTACAGTTTAATATGCAAATGTGAAATAACAGCAATAATATGTTTTAGGTCCAAAAAACAAAAGTTTCAAAAATGTATTCTACTGCTAATAAAACCCTGTTGTTCAGCAGTTTCATGGGACAAATGCGTCTTGCGGTGTCCACCAACACCGACACACCCTCAATCAGGTCTGATAGTATTGCTTGACAGAGCACCTTTTTCCGATGAAGAACACAGTTCTCAAGGCAGAATAATCAGCAACAGCAACAAATAATTGCATCATTAAACAAACTGTCATTGAGCTAAAAACTGGGTGTTCAAACTGTGAACATTCACATTCCTTATGGCCACAAAATGATTACCTCTTGAAAGGACTATACTGTACAAACTGGGATAAGGTCCACATTTCCTGTTTTTTTGGGAAGGGGGACAAATACAGTCCAGCTGAACGTGAAATATAATTTCAAAAGTTTGTGCGAGGGTTTAATATTAATGCCAGCACCCACTCACTTATTTTTTTCTTCACTTAATTTGTCCAAGTTTTGTTTTCGCTTCAACACAAAAAAATTTAATTTTGTTTGTAGTGTTGACAGCGACTTTCATTTCCAGGAATAATGTGTCAGGCTACTCTTGACATTCCAGACCTTACAGTGACCTCACTGTTTACGGGCCTCATGTAGAAAATAATTCCAAAGACAACTGTCAGCAGTGAGGTCTCAGGTTAGCCAAAGCAACCAGGACATGGAGTTTGCATGTTCTCTCCATGTGTATGTGTGTTTCCTCCGGGTTCTCTGGTTTCCTCCCGCTGTCCAAAAACATGCAGAGGTTAATTATACACTTAATTTGCCCGTCGGTGTGAATGTGAGTGTGAATGGTTGTTCATCTCTGTGTCTTGGCCCTGTTATGGACTGGCGACCGACCCCACACTTGGCCATGTGTCAGCTGGGATCGGCTCCAGAGACCCTCATGTGGAGGATAAAGTGGTAGACAATGGATGGAGGCCTACGAGTAACACATATGAAATACATTTTTATTGAAGCAGAAATCAAACGGGTATTTAAGAACCTGGACAAATCAAATCCAGGGTGTACCTCACCAGTTGCCAAGAGGTATGTAGAAGGCTCTCCTAATATATGATGAGGAAATATTATCATAAATGACAAAAACTACAACAAAAATCCAGCCTAACTGAGGCGAAATGAACCTGCTGACACAATATGCAGAAATGTATAGAGAATTCTCTGTCACTCTTGTTTTTGTTATTCTGGATCTGGAGTAAATCAGCAAAATCTACTTACAATGGAGCAAAAAATACCATAAAATGCCTCAGACCTCATTGAGTGTATCATATTATTTGGTGGGTATCATGCTGTAATTGAAAGACATACTTCCATTTTTTATTTTTTTTTGTCTCCCTTAAATCTTGAGTATTGCTGTAAGTGATGGAAACCCAGTACTAGACCAGGCTTACTCTGAGTTATGAGGCAGCATAATGAATCTAGCAGAGGGTGAAACAAAGGGCATAACTTCTCCAAAGTTGTTATTTTTCCCATTAGGTGCAATGAAGACACAAACAAATCCATTTGGAAACGTTAGTGCCTCCCCTGCGATACAGTGATATACTACCCGGGGGGTGTCCATGAAAAACCAGGAGATATCCAAGAAATCATTCATATGAGGTTTTTACCTTATATTGGCAGGGTGCTCTCAGATGTTTTGAGTATATTCTTAGACTTCTTTGATCCTCTTGGAGCAAAGCAAGGTCATAAAGACTGAACAAGACTTGTTTTTGGACTGAATCATTGTTGTGTGGAAAGGTCTAACTGACTTGAGTATAAAATGTATAGCTTCGTCTTTATTGCCTTGCTTGTTTTCTTTACAGTGATATACTATACAGGCCATATATTGTTATGATGCCTTTTTTTCCCCAAGTCTCTGCAAGATTACGCAAAACATACTAAACAGATTTACAACAAACCTCTTGGAGGAATGCTGCATTGGCCAGAGAAGAGCCTGTGAAATTTTGGTGTGGAACTGGGTAAAGAAGCCAATCTGGGATTTTTTTTTTCATGCATTCTTTTGTCTCACATTGTGAGATAGGGTATTTTCTCCCATTTGAAGAAATAATATTTGAATCTTGATGTAAAATAAGATTAACCATAAGCCTGTTTGACCTTAGCAAGGTTTTTTTTTATTTTTTTTAAATCCTTGTTACCATTGTTTCTTTTTGCCTCTGAAAACAAATGATGCTGGTGTTAGTGGGATTTTCTGGTTTATTCCAACGCCGATGATTTTACGAGTGAAATCAGTAAAACCAAAGTTTGAAATTGTGTCCACCGATTTTTCCACACTTCAGAGAAACACATTAGACCACAGTGGCACAGACTGCATCCCCCTGTTTGATTTAGTAAGTGAGTAGTACATCATCCACATGTATTTGTTGATTTTTGTCCATGTCTGAGCGAGTCTCAGTGGAAATGAACTTCTCTGTGGCGTGTAAAGTCGCCCTGAGGAAGATTTTATCTGCACTAAGCAAATGTAATGCTCAGTTTTGATTTTGTGAGGGTTTTTTTTTTGTACTGGTACATCAAAGGGACCATGCAGCCATCTCTGTAGTCAGGGTCTGTCTCACTCAGAGCAGGGAGATGAAGGGTTGAGTTACATAAGTCTGTAAGACCAAAAGACTGTTTATGTGAACGTGCCTGGAGAACCTCACTGACACAAGGACCTTGTAATAGAACAGGACTCTGCTGCGACCATGGAGGAGCCCACTGCCAGGTCTTATAACAGCAAACCCCGTCATCAGAGTCACAAAGGATAAGACCAAACCACTCACTGGCTGGCTAATGCTATCATTTACAGTAATTTACATTTCATACACAGGCCCCTTACACAGATGATTGCTGTTGACTTCATTTTCCATCTTGCACGTTTTTTTTTGACGGAGCTTTAAAGTTACTTAGATACCAATGCAGGGAAGACTCATCATAACTGTGGTGCCTAGGTTAGAAAATGGTGGATGAGAGAATGAAACTGTTTGTTATGAGAGGGCAAAACCTTCATATTACATGTTTTACAACCTCCTAAATGTCTACTAAACTGTGGCTGTTGTACTTTATGAATGGGCGTGCACCACATTGTGTGTGCCTGTTCTGTCGGTGAACTTGTTTGCACACTGTCAAGGTTAGCATTTTTGTGGGACCATACGCATTGTTGCCAGAACCTTGACCAGAGGATGAGGTGTACAATAACTATCCCACAAAGGAGACACAGGCGACGCCTTGTATCCTGTCTTACTTCATATGTTCCCGAGACATTTGCTGATCAAAATGTAAAACTCAGGAGTCCTCGCACTGTAATTCCCAACTTGATTTACAGGAAGGGTCTTAAAAGGCCTCAGACAGGATTTTACTTATGAGGGAGTCCTGCTTGAATACACATCCCTTCCCCACATTTGTAGTTTTTTCCATTTTGTCATGTGAAAGATATTTGTCTGCGATTTTCTTAGTGGTTCGAATTGTGATTTCCATTGTTTTGATTTAAATATTAGCAATATTTCAAGTGGAAATGTGATCACAGCTCGAGTGTTGTTTGTTTATGTTGGCTCGTGTTGATCATTATGTAATCAAACCACGCTCCCATTGTGCCAGTGAAGCCAATTAGCTGAGATGTTGAGCTTTCTGTTCGAAACAAGACCTGGTGGCTTGTTAAATTTATTTGAATTGGCCTTCATTGTCCATTACGTCATGAACATTAATTTTCTTTTTTACTATTATTTTTTTTTTACACACTGCTGTTTTTTTTTTTTTACCGTAAGAAACACAGACTCATTTAGAGAAAGCAATATAACAGACATGGGGATTAGGGTTAATTGGACGCTCTTATTTGGCTGTAAATGTGAATATGAGAATGTGTGTTCATTGGAATGAAGGAAGGAACATTACACACGTATACTGGATAAACATTCTTCTGTCTTCATGTCACTATAGAAATATCACTGAATGACAACAGTCAGTGATAAGCTGAACTTCCTAATAAGGCAAATGGAGCAATATCTCCACTAGTGTTTGTTCAAACTGAAGCAGCATAAAACAATACTGTTGTCCACACAGACCCATGACTCTGGCAAAGAAACACACACAGTTTCCCTAATGTTTTCCCTATTTAAAGAAACATAACTTGATGACCTCCATTGAGTAAGTAAATTACACCTGACTCTTATACGCAGCCGCCTGCCTCACTGTGTGTGCAGCAGCGATTTGTCACAGCAACATGCTCGGCTCCTCTGGGATTTTTCAGTTCTGGGGCAGAGAGCCCTGTCAGTGGAGAGTGGGGGGGTTGATGTTGACTTGGTTCTTGTGCAGTATGTTCACCAAACTGATCTTCAAAGCTGATGCATTTGGTGACTCCCCGAGAAAGTGGAGAACAGGTTTACAAGGCTGGTGGGAGGACATGGTGGCTGGTAATTAGACAGTGTGAACAAATCTTCATCCTCCTGCAGCCCCTTTAGGCACTGAATATGAGCTCAAGTGAACCAAACCTGGCTGTGAAATCACATCAGAGGTCTAAAAGAAATTTAAAAAAAATAAACAGATAAAGCAAATTTTTTTTGGCATTTATGAGCATTAGCATCCCCCTCACTTCCTCTGCTCTTTGCCTCACTTTGCCTGCTCCTCCTCTTTTCTTCTGCAGCACAACACAGCTCCATGATGGTGTTGCCTCTGTTGTAGGACACTCACAGAAAACAGGATGTCCAGGACGGCAATTTGAACATGTTTCTCTCTCTGTTTTTCTCACAGATGCTCCCTCGCTCGGACTGGGACCACAAGAGAGGCTCCCGAGGATCACAGGTTAGCACTGTCCACAGAAGAGCGACCCACTGGAAATAATAATAATGATAAACAGCTGACAGGAAAACACACACACACACACACACACACAAATAAACAAACACATACAATGGAACAAGCCCCCTGATCTCTGTTACTTGCCGACACACACCTTATAAATGACACAAATAGCAAAAGTCCTACCACTAACAGGGCCTGGTCTCCCGTTCATTTGAGCCCTGGTTAAACAGCATGTCCAGAGGTGTTACTTCCATCGAGCGTCCTTGTCGTCCTCTTGTTAGTCTTAAGGACGTTGGCCAGTGAGTTCGCTGTAAGGCACTGCAGAAACTATTAAAGGCTAGAGAATTGAATGTAGAAGGCGTCGGCACAGGACACATAATGTACATCTTTGAGATGACCTTTTCCATCTTTTTGGGGGGAGTGTTTGTAATTGAAAATTGATGCAAGGAACAGCCACAGAGCCACTGGGCAGGAGTCTGGAGTACAATGAGAACAAACAATGCCCTTGGCAGTCACATGACCATCTACAGTATGAGTGTGTGCTCGCTTATCAGGAGGATATCCTGAGTGGCCTCTGCCTCAATGATGACAATATAGTGTTTGGGAATAATGGATGCGGCAACGGTGTGTTTGAGGAGAAGTTTTTCATGATAAGTGATCCTGACTGTGCGCCGCAGAAGGAGGTTTGAAATCAAATTTTACTCTGTATAATTTCCTTGAGATATGAGGCTCATGTAATGGTATATCTGCCCCCGAATCAGACTAAAACCATGAAAACTCTACTCTAAAAAGATTGACACCATTCCCATTGCCAGTGGTTGGTCAGCCCTGTCTGTGGTTTGTATCACCCCTGCATGAATTGTGATGTCATGGACACACCGGAAACAAAATGAGTTGGAGGAAGAAAAAACAACATCCCCATATTTCTCAGTCACAGTGTTATAGTGGTTCAGATTTTGTATATTTTACTTCTCTGATTTTCTGAATGATGAAATAATTGATATTGAGCACAATACTGTCACAACTTGAATGAAGGAAATGAAGCACAACAGGAGCAGATGAAAAAGAAAGAACATATTCACCTGGTCCTTATTTGAAGACTCCAACAATAATACAGGAAGAATCCTGGGTGTATTGCAGGAGTGATAACAAATTAAACACTCTGGTAAAAACACATCTCAACCCAGGATTAAACAGATTTTTTGAACGGGATACGACTGTATTATTTGAAGATTCCTCATAGAGCTGCAACTAACGATTATTTTCATAATCGATTAATCGATTAATCGTTTGGGCCATAAAATATCAGAAAACCTTAAAAAATGTTGATTAGTTTTCGTCAAACCTGGAAATGATGATGTTCTCAAATGTCCACAACCCAAAATGATTCACTTTTAAGATTTCTTTGTTATCCAGAGCAAAGAAATGAAGAAAATATTCACATTTAAGGAAGCTTAAAAGATCGAAAATCTTGTTTTAATCATGAAAAAAGCCTCAAACCGATTAATCGATTATCAAAATAGTTGTCGATTAATTTGGTAATCGATTAATCGATTAATCGTTTCAGCACTAATTCCTCACATAGTCTTTCGCTTGAATCCAACCTCTTCTGCAGTCAAGTAAAGGCAAGAAATCCATTAAAATATGGTCCATGGCTCAAATCAATTTGTTTTGTGGGATTAGTAGGAAAGCAAATATTCTTTGATTGATACATTCCCCAAGCTGCCATTTACACTCAGTGGTCAATTCAGTCTTTTTTTGACTTGGATCAGTGCAACGCACCCCTGTAATAGTTCAGAGACTGACACAATATGTAAGAAGTTGGGGCTTTTGTTGGCATCTCTCTCCATCTTGTGGATAAGTTCCCTCTGCTCTGCTTCTCATTTGGTCCAGGTTGACGGTCAGAAAGGCTGCTAGCACGTCCCTGTGTCATGGCAGCGAGGATACGCAAATCACAGGCTCTTTCTCCTGTGACCAGAGCACTTGATTGATCTCCAGTGTTTTTGTGTTCGCCAACATGTGCACATTAGCAGGCCCAATTTCCAAACCGCATCTTTTTTTTTCCCCTGTCGAAAGCTTGTGGTGGATGTTTTAGTTGAGGAATTGACAGTGAAGTTATGTATGGAGAGAGCTATTTAAATATTTGTCTTTGACTTGAAAGAAAATTGGTTTTGGAACATCACCCCAGGAGATTATTGAAGAAAGGACTGTTTGTAAGCCCGGATCTTGTGACTGTTATTGTAAATTACAGAAAGCCTGGAAGAGTGCTGCATCAGAGGCAAACCATGACTATGCAGTCATGTTGAAAACTTCTCCAAATCAATGTGGGCACATCAAACACGAGATCAGTAGCAATTGAAACATGGGTCTGGAAGACGATGACTGTCATGATGACGGTGTAGCGGGGTCGTTAAAATGGGCCCTGTCGCAATATTCAGTATGAGCACGAAAACATTTAACTACCTGCACTTTTGACTTTTCTTTTCTGCCGAGGAAATAATTAGACCTGCCACCAATGATACAGAAACATTTTGCAATTTGTGCAGTTTCCAAGGCCCTATTTTTGTTGACGTGAAATGCCAAAAAAACCTCTGAGCTGGTGTCATTTTGCTGAGAGAAACTGGATGAATTGTATTTATAGTGTACCTGTTCTGTCTGCCAACTGACAAAGTTTTCATTTTCACACCCAGCGTCCACACTTTGGAGGTAGCAAATGCACTTGAGTGGGTGTGTTGGTCTTTAAATGAGGTGTGGTTATGTGCATTGTTGGCGCATTGCTATTTTTAGGCAGCAGAAAGCCACTGTGCCATTAACCAACAAAAACCTGGTCTAAAGTTAACGACGGAGTATTATTATGCTTATTTTAATGGTGCATTAGATTAGCCTGAGTTTACACGCACACACTCTCTGCTTGTTGCACGGACAGGGATGCACTTCAGCGTACCTCCTCCTCATCATCAGTTAAATGCAGGTTGAATGTTGGTGCCTTTGTACAGTCTAATGGAGTCGTTGATGGGACAGAGGATCAGTGGACGGTGGAGGCAGAGGGTCCACAGACACACATACTCATCTGCTGCTTTGGTTCTGTCTCTTCTTCACTTCCACTAGTAAACTGTTCTACTGCTGATTCAGTCAAGAGTAGAAATAACAAGCATTGTGCTGACTCCATGTGTCGTCTTAAAAATGAAACAACAATTATTATTCGTATCATAGCCTGAAAACCTGCGCTTCTGTTTCATCACCACCGACGTCTGGCACTTGTTTGTAACCCCAAAACCTGACTACGCCACATGTCTTAAGCTCCAAGTTCCATAAGCCTTTATGTGCTGTGTAACTAGTTAAATTTGAGTTGGAAAAGTCCTAATGCCATGGTTCTCAGACTGTGGTACGTGTACCACCAGTGGTACCCAAGCTTCCTCTGGTGGTACTGGTATCAGGAATACTGACCAATAATATATACCGGGGTGTGTGATCAGAGTGGAGCTGAGGAATTTTGACCATAGTGTACAGGAAATTATTCTAATTTCACTATACCAGTATCATTACGGTACCAGTATTCGTCCTATTTACACCACTGTATTTTAACGTTGGCGATAATGGTGTTACTTCGAGAGCTTAAGAAACCCCTGCCCTAATGAACTTGTGCCACACACTTTAGACTTTGCACTACAGATCATTCAAACAATGCTTTGACTTTATTTACCTTTATTTATCTTCATTCTCTCCTTCTTTATGGGTTTTTTAATCCTTATTGACTTATTGATGATGAAGGAAAAACAAGCTTCTCCTTAGAGATGAGCTGGTGTTAGAGATCAATTGACTTGACCTTTCCCAGTAAATAAACAGCCTCAATAAAATATGTAATACTTGTATCCTGCCTGCAGCCATGGACGTGGCTCAGCACAGCTTCAGGCTTAGCTGCTATCGGAGTTTTATAGGAAGTTGTGTCATGGTAGGGATGAGGTTTGGTTTGGGAGTGGGAAGTGTTGTGCTGCTGGGGGTAATTTTGGCTGTCCGGTGCTGAGGGAGAGAATGAGGAACGTCTTGCCGGAGTTTTGTGTTACAGTTCCGCCGCAATTCACACTGTATCACTGCACTGGTATTCTAAGCAGAGAACATCACCATCTCCCAGGCTCGTCTTCAGCTAATCCATCTCGACAGATGTAATCATGGCCATTAAACTGACGGGGCTGCCACTGAAATAGAAAACGGTGCGGTAAGGATTTCTCAAACATGCTGAGAGGTAGGCGCAAATGCAATCAACCTAAGAACACACACACACATATGTGTATACAGTATATACAGTTTCTTGTTCCTACATATCTCACAGTGTGAGGGTTTTTGTGTGGAGTTAATTGCAAAGAAAGCACCACTGTGTGTGTGTGTGTACTCTTTAGGACCTTTTCTGGCATAAACACTGACCTTGTCAGGACCAGTAGTCCTCATTGTTTTTTTTTTATTAAATTATTGAATTATTTTTACTAAAGGAGTCAAATCCAGTTTCTTTTCCACTAGACCCATGAGACATTTGTCTCATTCATCTCATTCATCCTCTGGGTCTCCATTATAATCTCACCATTGCACAATTTCAAGAAGCCAACACATCCTTGTCATTGTTGTAGAAGGAGACCGTATGTTAAGTTGAGGGTATGGAAGGGTTAAAACTGCATGTCGGGACCTTTCTGTCTGTGTATCCCATTCCCATTAATACGTCATTACACAGCAGGATCAAACATTTGTTTGTTCCACCAAAGGCACTTAATCTGTCCTCTGCATATTTATTGGCAAAAGGAAATATTTGAGTACAGCAGGAACATCAACAAATGTATTATGTTTTATATACAGTAACTGGCCCTACAGTACATATGTTAATCAAATGTTGTGGTTGCATAGAAGGCTGCATGCTCCCTATAGTTTATAGTTTATAGTTTTAGTTGCATTTGTTGGTATCAATTCAGAGGTGGGTGGTGTTTGATTTAGCTCTAATTTAGCTAATGTTAGCTAAGTGAAGACGCCCAGGTTGTTCCCCCGCCCTTCGCCCCATGTGAGCTAGGATTGGCTCCAGCTCCCACCAGGACCCTCATATGGAGGATAAATCAGTAGACAATGATTGAATGAATGAATGATTGAATGAATGAACAACTGTAACAATTATTTACAATATTCTGGTCCAGTTGTAGTGAAGTTAACTACATCCAAAGCTACAGACATAGTCGAGTCGGGCCGTAAGTACCGAGCAACTGTGTGGACAAACAGCTTTTCACTGCTCTGGAGTGATCGCTGGTTTGTTTTGACTGGCCCTTGGTTGAGTTTACATGAACTGCTGTGCTGGTGTTAATCTATGGCAAGTCTATTGATGTGCTGTTCCAAGCTGTGTTAACACAGTAAGGACATTGATCATGTTCACTGTTGTTATTCATGGTGAAATGTCATAACAGAACGTCTGTGCGAGGTTTGGTATATGGATTGACTTTCTGGGGGAATCATAATGATGCTTATAGTTTTATTAAACAAAGCAACAGCGTTTGTGACTCGACTTCTGGAAGATTTGTGATAACTGTGTGACCAAATGTTCTGGCACTGTGGCTTGAGTATTCAAGTTGTAGTTTGTATATATATATATATATATATATATATATATGTATATATATATATATGTATATATATATATATATATATGTATATATATATGTGTATAAATTATATATATATATATCAGCAAGGAAAGTGTTAAACTATAATTTAACACACTTCTTGACTTTAGTATTTAACTTTACTCTTTTTGAATCAATTAAACATCTATAATCTGACAGTTATATCAAAGATAAAAGAGGTGTGAAGTGAAGAAGTTGAGCTCACCCAGTGTATTAATGTGTTTATCTGGGCTTGTCTGTGTTTTTGCTTTACCAACATGCCAGCCTATAGTTATCAGCTGTTATCAGAGCCATCAGCTGTGTGAAATATCGATTCTGCTTGTTTGGAATGTTTAATCATTTTTAATCTGAGGACGTCATTGTTTTTTTTATTACCCAAGAGGCAACTTGTTGCCTTTGTTGTTTAATTTTAAACAGCTACTCCTGTCTCTCCTGGGTGTTGCATCCCACACAAACTCTGCCGGATGTAATCTCCACAGAGATTAGCCAGTGTGAGCCAGTGGTGGACAGTCATTGACCGTTCCTGGATTTGAGTGTGCTTGAATGAATGTGGGATAGGCCAGGGGAGAGAGGAAAAAAAAACCCACAACAGGTTTTAATCACTGAGGTCACTGAGAGAGGCTTGTATGAGATATATCCGCTCTGAAGATAAGGCCTCCTGCTACAAAGGTGGCCATGTCTAAGGAATGAACACAGTCATGTAACAGGAAGTTATCTTATGATATGATGTAATTTAGTTTTGATCTGTTACAGGATGTCCACTGATGATTTTTAATTTTTTACTGATTTTTTTTGCATGATTAGGAACATCAAACGGTGCCGTCCAGCTGAGACTTAGTTCTTAGGGGGACAATCTTTATCTTTACCTGCTGTCAGCTTTGTTGAACATTTCTTGCCGATTCCTCATTGATGAACACTTTTTGGGTCATTGATAGGACAAATTCCACTAAAGCAATTTGAACTCTCAAATTCGACCTATGTACATGGAGTCTTTCACCACAACATACATTTTTATGTCAACTTTTGTCCTTTAAGTGGCTTGATCCCAACACAAAATCGAACCAAAGGCATTCACTATTAACATGCAGTCACACTGGTCTAAATTTGGAGTCACTTAAGCTTCGTGACGCAATATAATACTTGCAAAATGTGGTGGGTGAGTGTGGGTGCACACACGTGTCATGCTCTGGACATGGCGAGGTATATTTTTGTGTCACCCTTTGCACATGCTGTATTTGTTTACCTGGCGTTTGAGTTGGCTGGGTGAGAAGTGGGTAAAGATTTAAGAAGTTGAAGACACACACGTGCACATTTGGAAATGTTCACATCCCCTAAGCATTGCTGTCTCTGTTGAGCCAGATGTTCCCCAGCAGCCATATTCTTCTTTGACCCCCATTTAGCAAACTCCTAAATCAGCCTGTAAATGAGCTGTGAGACAGGTGTTTACATTTTGTCCTCAAAGCATGCATTAGTGCAGGGTAAAGGAGGGAAAAGGGGAGAGGGCGATGCAGAGGAGGGATGATAGGAGCACAATGGTTATCTGTCCAGAAATCCATCCATCAGGTTCCCCACCGGACGTCTTAATATCTTAAAAGAGATTAGCTCAGTCCCCATGCTGGTTGTGTCATTGAATGTGTCAGGGAATGTCCTGAAAACGCACCTTTTGAGTTAACGGGTTATTTAGGTCAATGTCTTGTCACTTAGCCAGTGGAAGCAGAATAATTCTAGGTGCCTGGCAGCTGGTGTCAGAGTGAATGGGATACTGAAGGAGAAAAATCTGATAACATTCTTTGAAGAAAGGCGAACTTGTGAGCTTATTAGATCAATTAGCTGGCAGCCACGACTGACCTGTGTTTAGTTGTGGTTGTTCGACTGCTCTCGGCAAAGCAATTAAGAGCGAGTTGTGAACTTTTACTCTGCGCCGCGAGAACAAGGCTGGCTCACACGACCTGATACCTTCAAAGCCGCGGCACAGACGGTCAGTAACAGACGATGGCTGTGAGCCGGCTGAGAGGTCATGAGTGAGGAAGTCAAAGGTCAGATTCTTTCCGAGACTTTGCTAATGAGTCCATTCATTAAGCATCAAGTAGTACACAACCAACCGTGCTGAACGTGGTTCAGTCCAGTGTTGTTGATGAGATCTGTTAGACCGCTGACATGTCAACACCTACTACCCTGCTCCTCCTCGTGTTTTTAGCTCACAGGTTGGTGTGTTGAGTGGTTGAAAGTGTGCATATTATGTGCACACAACTGATATGAGACCACAACTATGGCAGATTTTCCAAAGCTTGGCAGAATCACAGTCTTTTTCCTTTTTCACAGTTTCTCAGTTCGGGTATTGTTTAAAGTTATCATTTGATATATTTTTCACTATGTTGTTTTTTTTCCCCTAAGCTTAGTGCACTCTTTAAAGAATGCTGTGGTTTTGGCTCTTGTTGCGGCCGGCGTCCTCATATTATACATTTGCTGTGAAAATGGGAGACATGGCAATTTCTGTTGTTGTGTTGGCTTTTACATTATATTTGCATGCAGGGTTTGTTGTGATAAAGTTATTGTTGTTGTTGTTTTTTAACACAATCATTTTCCCACATTGGCAATACAATCCCCTGACCTTGCAAGGTTAAAAAAATACTTTATCTTGCATCCATATCTGGTTGAAGTCATACTTAATTACGATTAAAGGTTATGAACACAGGTGTTTTTGCTGTAAGGCAACAGTGCTAGCCACTAATCTACCATGTGGCCCATTAGTGTTGTTATTATAAAATCAGCTCTTGAAAAAAAGCAGTGTTTGACTGCCCTCTCTGGTTGTGTCCTGTGTAACATGAATATCTCTCTCTCTATCACAGTTTTTAGAAAGTCAAGATACGCCAACATTGACGTTAAAACAAATAGTCAGAGCTCTCTGAGCTGTAATTTGCCCTGTTAAAGCCAAGCACTTGACCTACTTTGTTCATCACTGTGTATTTCAATTTACTGCATTTGGTTTTGCTTGACTCTTGAACTTGCTCGATATTATTTGCCCATGATTGACTATGATTACGATTTTGTTTCATACTTTTCTAAGTCTTCCTGCCTGACCCCAAACGTATTCAGTGCGAGGACAGATATTCACATTCAGAGTGGGGACAGACGAGGCATCGATGTCACTATTGCATGATTTGTTGTCATTTTAAGGTACTTTAAAATCGCAATAGTAAAGACTCTTATTCTAACTAACTTTAGCACAGTTTGGCTGCCAGGTATTTGGTATAAACACCTTTTATTCTTACAGAGGAGCTTCTAGTGTCGTTAAACTGCCCTTCATGCCTGTCACCTAGAAGCTACGCTCAGCCATTATGAGACCATGAGACGCATCTTACATTGGCAGCAGGAGCAGTGATTGTCAATTTGTTGCTTCTCTGTCTCACTGTCACAGTCATCAGGCACCACAGTCATGGTGGACATAGCGGTGATGGGAGAGGCTCATGGACTAATCACAGACCTGCTGGCTGACCCTTCCCTGCCTGCTCATACCTGCACCTCACTTCGGGCTGTCAGCAACCTGCTCACCACGCAGCTCACTTTCCAGCCGCTGCACCGGCCCCGCCCTGCTCCCCTCCTTAACCTCAGCGACGCCTACACCTGCTCTGACTCAGAGGAAGGACCCGAGAAAGGCGAGAAGACATCTTTCCACAAGGTAACGTAATGGATGAAGACGCAACTGTGCGCTGGTAAGATATTCAGTAGCCCAGATGAAAGTGGGGGATATTTCACTCAAATATCCAAATTCACAAGTGTTAATCAGAGGATGTCAAGGCCCAGAGACGAAACCATTTTATTTGGAGACATATGAAATAACCCTTTTACAGAAATGCAGTCCACCTTATTAAGGCCAAATGATTTATACACCACACAGCTCTCCCCACACATGTTAATCTTTTAGCCCGAGTTTGAGCTAATGAGTGTTTTCACTCTGAGAGCTTTTAGCCTCAAATGAAGGAGTGTATTTTCATAGAGTTGAGTGAAGAAAAATAGAGCCCGTCTACTGCTCAGAGCACTGTTTTCCCTTTCATAGCCACAGCTGTGTCAACATGACAGATGTGCCGAGCCAGACAGTGCGTGCGTGCTTGCGTGTGTACGCATGTGTGTGTTGGGTGGACGAGAACAGGCAGCGTGAAGGTGAACACATCTCTCAATTGATCGCAATGAGGGACGAGTATGTGTCAACAAAGCTGGACTCCCACCCCGATTATGGATCAGCCATTAATCTGAGGAGATACCCATCCCCGTCGTAGCAGCTGGCAGGTGTGTGGTGGATGGCTGCTGTGCCACCTTGTCATTTGCTTGTCTGACAGGTGTTTTTTTTTTACAGTGTCAGAACTTTAAAAAGTAGTAGAAGTAGCTAAGTGAGACTGTGCCTCCAGAGCTGCCAGTAAGGCTGAATTCAATACCACTCCCCAGAGACAGTGTTCTCGACTCTAACTAGCTGTGAGGAGAAAAGCATGAGGAGAGAGGGCGGTTAGTGGAGTAATGAGAATGCCTGTATTTGCTTTCCTGCTTGCTGGCTTTGAGTTGCATGTCCATCATATGGTGCATATACTGATGCCTTTCATGCTCTTTCCCGAAACTGATTTATTGTGAACACAAAGCATGTTTGCTGAGGTGCAAAAAAAAAATACATTAAACTTAGATGCTGTACAGACATCAATTACACACATGCTGTATCTTCCCCTAAATGATTTGGAATGACCTCAGTCTTGTGTTCCTAGTTTTAACAGGCAACAGATCGCTTTTGTGGCCCTTGCACGTCGTATTGTTTGGTCACTGTCACTGCTCTAAAAATGCAGCAGTAAAGTAGTGACAGCAGCGCTTATAATGGACCAGGAAGGTGCTTGTTTTTCTATGATGCTTACACTGTGCAATCAGTGTTAACATCCTAATGACAAGATAAAGACAAAATGTTGTTTATTTTCAGCTTTAAATAGCACGAAGAAAAGGTCCAGTTATGATTAAATCAACACTAGCAGCTGCAGAGAGAGGCAGAAGTTTGATTCTTTCTTTTTTTTCTTTTGTCTTTTTTCTTCTTCTTTTTTGTGTGAGGATGGCCTGGTTTTGTCAGGCAGTCACCGCCGGTGATATGTGTATGTTTCTGTGTCATGGCTGCTTTTGGTGTGTGTCTGCAGGGCTTTCATTAAAGGAACAACTGAGCTGCAAAATTAAATTACAGTGCTATTATTACAAGTTAATATTTGGGAGTTAAAAAGCTAATTTCATGCATTTTTATATAACTCTACTCTCAGCATTTTGGTAATAAATATTGAATGAGATCATCATACACTTGTTTTTTTGTGGAGAAAGCTGCTCTGTGGACCTGACATTTTTTGGTGCATGAATGTGTGTGTGTGTGTTTATATGCCCTGATTGTGCAAAGATCTTTGTTTTTTTTGTTTTTTAGGTATGTGTGTGACAGTCATTGAAATGTCTCCTAAAGTGACCTTAATGAACACCCTGTATGAGCATGTGTGTATGCACTCAGTGCTCTGTACATGACGTCTTACCGTGAATGGGCTCATTCAGGATTCTGAGGCGATCTTTACTAGGTCACCCTGCAGAAGACTGAGAGAGAGAGAGGGAGGGAGAGAGAGAGAGAGAGAGAGAGAGAGAGAGTGAGAGAGAGCACGTGCAGTGCCAAGCTGCTGCATGGCACCGAGCAGATGGAAGCTTCACAAGGGAACAGACCACTGGGAATTCCAGAGAGGAGGCATGTAGAGACAAAGAAAAGACAGACTTTTCAGAATCTATAGAGCGTTCATGAGTTGCCTTTGTGAACATGAAACAACGTATTACATTTCCATCAGGTACAGACCAGCGATGCAGACTGTTAGATGT
Source organism: Solea solea (assembly GCF_958295425.1). Lineage (NCBI taxonomy): Eukaryota > Metazoa > Chordata > Actinopteri > Pleuronectiformes > Soleidae > Solea > Solea solea. The sequence goes on along the minus strand of NC_081145.1, from coordinate 11,773,033 downwards.
GACACCCCCCAACTCTTGCAGTTATGCCGAATCTTAGTAATGATGAATCTATCTGTGCAATTCACTTTTGATGATGTAGGTAAAAATGTGCAATGGGAAGGGATGAGAAGAATAATACTTGGTATCTTGTATTAGGGGTGGGTTATCATTGTCCTTCCTCGTGCAATACGATAATCGATGCGTCAGGGAAAATATCGGTATTTTAATTAACAAATTAAGTCCCTGCTAATTTCACTCGCCGGGCATCGATACTTCATGAAAGTTACCTGGCTGAAGAAAAGGGAGTTTACAGCGGGATAGTGGTGGAGAAAGCTACGTTAACAAGTGCCCGATCCACGTTAAATACATAGACATTTTGCACTTTGTTCTCCATGTTGTGAATAAATAGAGAAATCCTGCACTTTTAACTTTTCAAAGACATTTTGTTTTCTTCACTTAGACAGATATGACGTGATGTGCCGCTCTATCATTGTCTTGCAATTTAATGTGTATTGTGAGGTACCCTGTGATTCCCACCCCAAGTGTGTGTCTGTCCGATGCTCCACAAAATCACTGGATCGGATTTTGGAAGAAGAAAAACGTAAACTCACAAACTTCCTACACAAATGCCTCCCCTCAGCACAGATTGTAATGTAATTGTATGTTTTTATCTTCTTTATGGGAGTGGATTATTTGTCTTACAGTTTACAGTGTATATAGTTTTTTTCGGTGGTTAATGCATCAGCACAGATATGTTGTGAACAACTTACTTGTTTAAAAGTTGTAAAACCCACCGTATCAGACTGATAATGGTACGGGTAGATACTCGAGGGTGTCAGACCAGAAAAAGTGGTATAGAGCCATCCTTGATTCTTGACTCAGAGATAATAATATCTCTGAGTCAATGATAAAGGCAGTGTTGACTTTCTGTGGAAAGAATTAAGAATTAAGAAAACAGTCATGTCATACCACCTTCATCATTCGTTTTATCTTGGGCAACTGTCTCATCAAAATGATCCAAGTGACAAGAGACAATCAATGTGCATTCATTTTTCTTTTCTAATTCCAGAGCTTTTATCTATTTGTGAACACAATCAAAACCATGCTTTTTGACTCCCACAGTTCATCAGAGTTATGTTAATTTCTGATACGTGTGTGTGTGTGTGCAGCGTCTCAGGCGGAGTCTCCATCCTGGTCTTCTTAGGAGAATCTCTTCCACATGGACCACCACCACCTCTGCCACAGGTCTTCCCACCATAGAGCCTGGGCCTGTTTGCAGGGATCGCAGCGCCAGCATCAAACCCTACCATGAAACGCTCACCTGCAGGTACCTGGACAAAAACGCTGACTGACTGATTCATGCTTCAATCTCCTTTTATTCTCTGTACTTCGCTCAAGTTGTAGATCTATCAAATGAGATCCACTACTTGCAGTATAATTTCAAAGCTCTGAAAGCTCTTTAATGCTTCATTATGCTAAATAGGACTCACTGTGCTACATTGTACTGTAGGTATATCCATGACTCTGGTGCTGTAGTTATACCAGGACGAGCAGTGTGACTATACTCTAATGGTGCAGCAGTCTGGAAAGTGATATGTATGCAAAGGGAGCCAGAATGGAAATATGCCCCACAGGCAAATGCATTAACCTGCATAACTAAGACACACTTACACTCTTGGTGCATTAGTCGGAGCATAAGAATGATAATACACATAAATATCTTCAATATAGACCTGCATGCAAGTACTGTGCTGGGCGAGGCAGCTTTTGTATCAGTGGTCTGAATATTTGGAGTGGTTTTATGGAAATCTGTTACGCTAAAAAGTAACATTTTCCTGTATGAGAGCATGAAGAGTGGTGAGCGTTTGTGTGCCTTTGTGATGTTCTGTGTGCATGTAGCCATGTATAATATGGTGTGTGGTGGGGTTTGTGCCTGGATGCATTGACTTCAATAAAAGCTGATGCAATGAATCAGTAGAACTATACAGAGCCATTAGTAACGCGTTCTTGAAAACAGGACAAAAGTTTATTTTTTCCCCCCCATGCTAGTAAATTACATTGAGGCATTGAATGTTAAATAAAAAAATGTGTTGGTTAGGATTATATAATGAATAATTTCAGCTCGGGGGAAATTGAAAATGATAGAAAAACTCAGTCAGTTTGGAAATTCTTAAGCTGTGCATAAAGGTTAATCATGCATGTGTTTTTATGATGTGGATGCCCAAACAGTACTTGACGTGTGCACACTCCCTGTCTTTTAAAATATTCACTGTGCCGCAACAATAGAGGCTTTTGTTGTGTTTCATCCGCTAAATTCAGTTTCTACGCTCATGGATTTATGTCGTGGGCACAAAGGTCTTCTGAGGCAGAAAACTGTTAGTTAGCGCACACTGAAGGTTTGTGTAAATGTCTGTGTGCCGTTGTTATCGTCTGCTAGACCAGTCGGCAAACTTACAGATAAAATCCATTGTTTTGTCAACAGTGAATGAATCGTGTATTAAGTTGGTAAAATGAGGCATAACTCTGCAGCTGTGTGGCCTTTTTCCAAACTCAGATTCAATTTTGGGGATAGATTTGATCTGATATCACTTCCTATTTGTTGGTTTTATTTGGAATTTAGAGGCAAAACATGGCAGCACATGGACAGCGTTTGTCCAAGCAGGTGAACAGTGAGTTTAATGTGAGCGACTGATTGAAAGCTCCTGTCTTAATGTACTTAATGAGTAAAGTTGATGTATTTGTACTTTGATGCAGTTAACTGGAGTAATTTCTTGTTTTTAAACAATGTCACCCATGTAGTTATGTTGTGAAAAGATAACCCTTTTCCTGAAGCCACTGCTTTAATATGACTTATGAAGACGCGTTATTATGTCTGTACTGTACAACTGAACTGCTGCCATCGAAGCATGAATAAGCCAAGCTGCCCAGACAAAGTTAAATAGCTCGCCAGACTTTGTCTGCAGCTCGTCTTAGACAGACACCTGCAGTATTTGCTCCAATCCAAGATTCAACCCAGTAATGTTTCCACTGCTTTTCATTTTACTGTAGACAGGCTTATTTTTAAACATTTATTAAAAAAGGCAGATGAGCGTGCTGCTGCATCCATCAGGACAGATCATGTAACACACGAGCCAAAGCAACTTCAATGCCTGCACAATGTTATAATCTCTGCCTTTTGTCACAATAATGTGCATTAAATGTGAAGTGGTCCTTTTGCAGAAATCTGACCTGTTCACATTTTTAGGCCAAAGAATGTAGATACATTTTTCCTTTACATTTTTTTTTTAAGGTATGGTTGTGTGAGCTTTCGACCGCACTGTGCATGACAAGCAAACACACTCTGAGCAAAATCTTGGCCGCCAGCAGAGACACTTTATCTTGCCATTAGGCGGCCGTTTCCAGCATGAAACTGAAGTTTGTTTTGCTTTGTAAACCATTCACTCTCTAAACCGAAGTCTGGGAATTAGAGGTTCAGTTGTGGATTTTGAAGGGTAGAAAAGTTCTCCTAACATGTTAATGATAGGTTTATTGCTGCATATTTAAAGGGTAAGTTACCACATTAAGACATTTCTTTTCTTTTTGCAAAGATAGAATTCAGTTTTCAATTATTTGAAACCTGAACAGATGCCCGACCTATCAAGTAAAGCGATAAAATGTGTAACTTACAAAATGACGTAACCTTTGGTCAGTGAGGGCTCTGAAATACAGTCAATTTAACTTATTACTATAGTGGTCCTGGTCTGACGATACAATAAAGACTTCTCTATCTTCTCTTAAAGCTGTAGTGCATAACATTTAAATCTATAAAATGTATTGTCAAATTGTCACACAGTCCTGATTAAGCCCATCAGTTCTACAGGACTCTCAGTGTTTCTCAGTATAGTAGTTTTAGAAATAGATTCTACTGCTAAAAATAAAACCTTGACGTTCATAATTTCACAATCATATTTTAATCACATTTAACAATTTTTTAACGTGATCGTCTCATATCAAATACACATCATGTGCTCCCTGAACAGCTGCCTACATGTGCCAATCACAGTTGCTGCTGTTTCCTTCAGCTCCATTTAATTTTCCTGGATGTGACCCAAACAAGTAAAAGACAGACATACAACCCATCATTTACCAAAGTACTGTAGAAGCACACATCAGGAGACAGCAGGGTTGTGTTTTAAATGAAAGTAACACACAGATGTGATCACAATTTGTGCAAATAGTTTCCTTCTGAATTCCTTCAATGAAAACGTGATTTACGCTGCTTCCACAACTGCAGGAGATTCCATATTGCATATATCAATATTCATATAATATACAGTAGTTGAAAAACTGGATTTAGACATGAATTGTAGATGTATTGATTTGTTTTGATTTGTATTGAGGACCATGTCTCTGTCAGTGGTTTATTTGGGTCTTATTTGCACAATGACAATGTAATACTTGAACAAGTTGTGCAAATGTAAGCACACGGTGCAGCTTCTGTACACAAAGCCACGTTGCCTGGTCCTAAAGCTCAGCAACAAGCCCCAGCGATGGCCACTTATGGTGGTGTGAGAATAAACAAACATCTGGGCCTCCCCCAGTCACCACAGCCCTACAATTAAACACACATGACAGCTGTTTTTCTGGCACAGGTTATGCAGACAGAACGGGAGAGTGCAGGGTTTTAGTTCAATATGCAGCTGAGAGAACTCTCTGCAGAGTAGCACTTCATTTAGAGGGAGTTGTTCCCCTGAAATATAGAGACCATGTAAGGCCTTACAAGCAAAGCTAGAAGACATTTAAACAGGGCTTAAAGACAATCATTTACTGTTATTGGGTTGTTGTCCCAAAGACAGCCTGCTCGCAGTTGCACATTATCTCCCATGCATGCTTTAACACAGCAATCACAAGTTTGAAGAGAAGTAGAAGGGAGTGTTTTATGATTCACGCACTTGAATCTGTATTAGTCAGTGTTATCCCTGAGTCTCGGCCAACACAGCAGTAACAACCAAATGTATTCCCAGATCAAACAGAACAACAATAACCATGAACACATGGCTCCAATTGCCTTCTCTCTGCTCCATCATCAAATCTCTACAATCTTAATTTGGACATTAGGCGTCTTTTTTTCTCCCTCATTTTTCCATCATGTCAGCTCTCTGTGACGTACAGCATTAAGAAGGAATAACATCAACTTCAAAGCTACTACATCGACTTTATATCAGACGGACCTGGTAAAAAGGGGGTGATTGAATACCTTCCATTTTCCTCTGCTCCAGCCACTGTTCTGTTATCTTCTCCACGTCATCTGGCTCAAGAGTAGGTAGATTACTGGAAATAGAAATAATGGCTGCTGTGTTTATCATGGCTTGGACACTGTCCGTTTGGGCTCTCAACCAAAAGTAATCTGTCAACCTGCTTAGTGGTTGAGTATAAAATCTGGAAGTAAACTGCAGCAGAGAGGAAACCAGGCAGAGAGTCATTGCTTATTACATGGCTCGAAACATTAAGATAAGCAATAAATGTTTAGGGGAGGCGAAGGGGTCGTTTCTCAGACAAAGCAGACAATGTTGCAGTTTATACAGTATTTCCCATTGCAACATAATTAGTGTGATTAGGTTCATACTTACTGTAAGAAAGGCAACATGTGTTTTAGAGTTTGTGAGAATAGGAGTGATTTTTCCACTCCAGAGACAGATTCTCAGTCCACTGTTATACAATACAGCACTATTGTTTTGTTTTTTTTTATCTAAAAACCAAGAAACCAATCTTGACCTTTGACTTTTGTGTGAATAGTCTTGTTTAGAAAAAAAAAGGTGCACTCAAGTTCCCACTAAATACATCTTACAAAGTGAATGCAGTCACAAAATTATCGTTACTTTATTGTGTAATTAGTTATGACAAGGGATATTCAATGATTTGATTGTTTGTTTGTTCATAAAATTAAATTAATCAATGCAATTATTTGTAGTTGTATTAATAAGATACAAAACTGAAAAATGGTTTATCAGGGATTCTTTTTACTCAGCGTGACAGCATGAACATGAATGTTTGCAAAAGTGATGAATTTAAAGATGGTTCTTGAATGCGTCTCGTAGCACCTCACATTATTTTCATTATACATATATTTTTATGTTGTGTTTGTTTTCTTGGAGTACAGAATTTCCCTCTAAAAAAATAGGCCTAATGTGGACACATTATTTAAAGTCTGTCACAGAGGTTTGGCTGGAACACCAACGCCTCTCTCCTTCCTTGTAAAGACTGTGGTGAAGCTGGTTGGAAGAAAATGGGAATGGGAAAAAGTGGACTAGCTAACTTATTTGTCAGTCAAGTACCAGGTTGTATTTCTGCTTTCTCTGTCGAATGGTTCCTTTTTAATGAACTGTCACATGTGTGTGAGATAAGACTGTTGGTCTTCAGGCTGTGTTCACCAGTGGGACAGGACATGTGTGTGTGTGTGTGTGTGTGTGTGTGTTGGGGTGGTGAATATTTGATTGAGAATAATTTAAATGCCCGTCCCTTGTCATGCAAATTCATTCATCTGCAAATATTTTAATGACAGATTAATTGCCTCACTGATTACATGTAACAAAATGTGATATTGTTTTTGTATTTTCAATACAAAATATAAAAAAGGAATGTTTTATTCCTTTGCTCTATACTATATATACTTTTTTTTTGCTGACCTGGCCGAACAAGCAATATAAAAACTTAATTTTAGTGAAGAGGTTAAGCAACAAGTGTTTATATTGGCTAAACCTGGCTTCAGTGCAAGACAGATGATATAAAATACTTCCCAAACGTATCAAGGAAAACAAATTATTTAATGATGTCATTACATAGAAACAGGGCTTAAACAATAAGCGTACAGGAATGTGTTTTGTCTTCGTACCGAGGTGTTGGTGAGACAGTTAAATTACTGTAACTGCAGAGCTAACAACTGTAACTACAGGTCTTTTTTTTTGTGATAAAAGCAGCGTCACTTAATTTCTGACTGACAGATTCCCCCTGTGAAAATAGCCGGCCTTCTTATTTACATTCAGTGCTGAAAGCTCAATGTCAGTAGCTGAGGTTATTCTGCTGCATTAGCAGAATAGGAAGAGTGTCTGCCAGTTCTTCGACTTTCATTAAGTAAACCTTTTATGCCAAGTACTGCTGCCTGCCCAGACCCCCCCCGACAATAATGTACTAACTGTTCGCCCGCCAAACTATCAAACTATTTTACATTCCACACCTGTTAGGCATTACACACAGTGGTTCGACCTGGCCGTGCAAACACAACAGAACTTCCTTTGTTGGGGCCTCGCGACCATTAGGGCAGGGTGGGTGCGACTCAAAAGTGTTCACGAAACAATTTATCAGAAGGAGATAGACACACTACAGGCCTGTGTGCTCCCTGTGACACCGTGCTCTATCAGCAGGCATTTCCTGCTCAGAATAGGCAGGTTTTTACAACATTTAGGGAGAGGTATTTTAATTGGAACCACCTATACAGTCTGACAGTAGCCTAAACGGAGGAACACGGAAAGGCAGTTGAGAGAGTGAAGCTCGAGAGGCTCCAGGTGTTGTCACGCAGCTAACAAACTGTCTCTGACTGTAGGAATATTTATAGATCCATTCATAAACCAGTCAAATCATGTGAACATTTCCATTTGTCTACAAGGTTGTTGGTAGCTCTACTCTGTGTCTGCAGCTGTCAACAGTCCGTCATATTATCTCAAAAAGGGTGGGGTCAGTTTCTTATGACTCATTTGTAACAGTGTCTTTACGCTACCGGCTGTTTTATATTATCTGGTTTTATTTATTTATTTATTGTTGTTATATGTTTTTGTGTATTTACAATTTCATTACAATTTGTTCATTAATACGTTTTCTTAACCATCTGTAAAGCATCTGTTTAATGTGGTGACAGCACAGTAGGAAACCCATTACGTTTTTTGGGGGGGGTTTTTCTGGACAACTTCTGTCGACTGGTTACTCATCAAAGACAGATGTAGGGAATGGATTTATTCCCAATTGTTTGGCACAAACACAGACACCAATGGCTTGCACATTTTGTGTTGTACAAGCAAACGCACACGTACTGTTCTACATTTGCCATCTACTGTCTTCTTTGAACCGTTTGTGTTTTTGTTTTTTTTGTTTTATTAAAACTCTTTCACTGCCAAACACATGCCAACATTACTTATACATGCATCTAACTTTTAAAACCCCTTTTTTTTTTTTGCAGCTGTGGGAGACCATACATCAGACTGAGCCATGGGGAGGGCTCTATAGACAAGGGAGACAGGATACCACGGTCAGGTATACTCCCAGTCTTTGTCTTTCTGACTAATACATGCTGTATTAAAGTGTCTTTTTGATGTGCACATTATGTGTTGACACTAACTGAGCCTAATATATACAATATATATAGTGCTTAACAAATTTATTAGACCACCACTAAAAACAAGAAAACATAAATATTTCAGAAATGTTTTAAAAACGTGTTTAAATCTAAACATGTTATTGTTATTTATTTGGCAAAATAATAAACTGAATTCACCTTTTTACACCCAAATTTGAGCCGGCTTCCTGGTCTTAAATGATTGAATCAAGGATTCAACATTCAACCACTAAAACAAATGTTACTATAATTTGTCAAATGTAAATCTTAATGATATGTTTTACTATTTTTTCATTTTCTTTTCTATAAAACAGTCAATTTGGAAATTCATGGATAACAATAATAATTATATGTTAGCATTAAAAATATCATCTGGTTTAAAGAGCTTCTATAAACTGGTGTGTTAGCCACAAGAGAAACATAAAAAAATATTTTGATAATTACACATGCTGTTAATTTAGGGCAGCTCTGGCTTTCAGTGTTTTGTATTTGTGATCCATGTGTTCATTCTCTTTATATAGTCTGTACATCCAAGTCGTAATCCTAATCTCAGCTAAAGGTAAACATCAACAAAATATGATTGTGTGAAGTGGATGTAAAAGAGAAGAAAATTCACCACCACCCAAAAAAAACATGATTATTACTATTTTTTATTATCATTATTATTATTATTATTATTATTATTTATATTATTATTGAGATCAGCAGTGATTTGTGTTATTTTTTTGTGTTTCTTTACTAGCTGAGGATCCAGTTGTTGTGTCATCAGACTATGACAGCACCCACGAAGCTAACCACAGTGACAGCAGTGATGTAGCACATACTGAGGAGGACATGGAGGAGGGAAAAGCCCCTGCTCAAAATGTTATCCTCCACCAACTAATACCTCCTGAGGTATAGCTCCCTTTACTACTATTAATGAAGCACACACATTTACACTGAAGCGCGTGTTATTTACACTGTATGCGTGTCTTTAATACAGGACAAACCCATTCTGGCTCCAGAGCCGTTAATAATGGAGGATTTAGATCCTCTCATGAGTCAGCTGAATAATTGGAACTTCCCCATCTTCACCTTGATGGAAAAGACAAATGGGAAATGTGGACGTATCCTCAGTCAGGTGAGCACATCTTAATGAATCAATAGGTGAGTTTTGAAGACCCTGTGCAATTTGCATTTTTTTCAATTTGTGCATACAATCACAAATGAAAACACAGAACATTTTTCAAAGATCTGGAAATATCACATTCAAGTTCTCACACTCGGTGGAACACAACGTGAATAAATAAGACGTCACTTCCGTTTATGCATTTCACTGCACAGGAAAAATGACGGAAACAGTGTATGAGAGGAGGTTTGTGTGGACTGATGAGGAAACTGATAAAGACAAGCACTTAGAAGTAATACCAATTGCAAAATGATATAGTTTCCATATTTTTCCTTGTAAATAATGTGATTCTTACCCAAGTGTTTGAAGTTGACAGTTTGATTGTTGTGTTTCAGGTCTCCTACAGGCTCTTTGAAGACACTGGTCTGTTTGGGATCTTTAAGATCCCTGTAAAAGAATTCATGAACTATTTCTATACCCTTGAGAATGGTTACAGAGACATACCATGTAAGGTTCCACATCTCTCTTATGGGCTTTATTTTATTTATTTATTTATTTATGTATTTTTTCTTCTCCAGTTGTTTGCAGCTGTGGCATTGAAACCAGTTACTAGAGGGAAACATCATGCAATTTAGATTTGTCTTTATGTGCTAGTCATATACAGTACAATATAATGTATGTCGGCCTTTATGTTGTTGCAAGAAACATAAGCAGCCCAGCAGTGCACCCTGGTGGAGAAGGTTACACACACAGAGAACACATAAGTTTTCTTTCCCGACCCAGATCACAACAGAGTCCACGCCACAGATGTCCTTCATGCAGTCTGGTACCTCACCACGCAGTCTGTGCCCGGTCTGCCCAGCCTCGTTGCTGACCACGGCTCCGCCAGTGACTCAGGTGTGTTGATTTGTACGCGCATGCAGGCATTTGCATGACCTGGTGTGAGTGAGGGCCTGTGTTTGAGGCCAGTTAAGATGCCATATGTACAAGAACAATGAGCTCTACTGTACTGCAGAATTCCTTTAAGTAGATCTTTGTATTTCCATTTGTTTTTGTACCTGCCTGCAGCATCACTCTGGGCACTACCCTAATGTCATAGCACTGAACCTGCAGGAGTGTATGTATGTATGTGTGTGTGTGTGTGTGTGTGTGTGTGTGTGTGTGTGTGTGTGTGTGTGTGTGTATCTTATCCTACTCACAGTTTGTCTTATCTTACTCAGGCTTTTGCCAGTGGCATTTATGTGCCAAACATTATTTGAAGTCTAGAACTGCATGAAATTAAAGACAGATTAGAGTTCCCTCTCACTCATATTTCCATAACCTCATTTATATGCCTTGCTAAGACCATCCCTTTGATCCACATGTAACTGGATGTGACTGCTCGAGTGTGTGCTGGGCATATGCAAGTACAGGAGGTGTAAATTCTTCTCCCTCCTCATTTTGTCCATTCCCCCGTGGCTAGACTCAGACAGCGGAATAACACACAGTCATATGGGCTTCCTGGTTTCAAAGACCTACACTGTGTCAGAAGACGGCTATGGCTGTCTGTCAGGCCTCATCCCTGCTCTGGAGCTCATGGCCCTTTATGTGGCTGCTGCAATGCACGACTACGACCACCCCGGGCGGACCAACGCGTTCCTTGTGGCCACCAGTGCTCCACAGGTACTCGCGCTATTCAGCCTTCAGCAGTGGTTTCCAAACTGTTCACAGTCCCATCTCTTCAGACATTTGACCTCCAGCCATGTATCACTACTCCCACGTAAAAATAGTCTCTCTAAAATGTTCATTTTTTTTATTAAGAAATCTACTGCAAAGTTTGACTGAATATATTTATATGCCAGTTTCAAAAGATAATCAGGCTGTTTCCAAATCATGTTTATATCGTTTCGTTCCCCAGTTGAATCACTGGCCTATAGTCATACATAGTAAACATAGTTACTGTTTGTAATCAACAATATGATCAATTTAGACTATGTATTACGTCACTGGCTGAAATGGTTTAGTGTTTTTTTGTGTCGTCAGTGAAGCACCAAATACAGTAACTCCTTATTGTTTTTCAAATGTAGACTTATAATGATTTATAAAATTAAACATTTCAATACATGTTGAATATGTAAGACCACATGAAGTATAAGCATTCATTCATTCAAACTTTAATAACTTCAGTAACTTGCTATGTGTCATATCCTTTTTTAAAGTCATATATTATAATAATTCCATGTGATCCGCTGAATGTGTTGCATACTTAATCTGATCTGCAAAGTTTAATAAGTTCAATAACTAAAATGTTGTGTAGTAAAAAGGTACAGTGGGGGGAGTAGAAATGTGATATATGATAAATTATGCAACATTTGAATCATTTTCATTTCGAGTATTGTTTATTAATTGTCACGTTGGTGTACTGTAAATGTAAATGTAAAATGTTTTTGTGTGATTCCAGGCAGTGCTTTACAACGACCGATCCGTCCTGGAAAACCACCACGCTGCCTCGGCCTGGAACCTTTTTATGTCACGGCCAGAGTACAACTTCCTTGTCAACCTGGATCATGTGGAATTTAAACGTTTCCGATTCCTGGTTATTGAGGCCATTCTGGCCACCGACCTGAAGAAGCACTTTGACTTTCTTGCCGAGTTCAATGCAAAGGTAGTTCTATCTATGTATCTGTGTATCTATCTATCTATCTATCTATCTATCTATCTATCTATCTATCTATCTATCTATCTATCTATCTATCTATCCATCCATCCATCATCATGAATAATGATGGATGGATGATATACCAGTGAGAATTTAAATAGTACTACACACAAATTCTGGATTATTGCATTTTATATATTAATACCACAGCTTTTCTAATACAAACACAAATCTCCCTGAAAATGGTCATTGGACTTTAAGGAAAGAGAACATTGCATCACTTTAAATATGTTTTGCTCAAGGCAGTGACATAAAACATCCTGCAGCTTTTCAAGAATTTGTTCAAGTGCAGTATGTTGGCTTTGGATTTGAGGATCTAGGTTTTTCCTTTGTGAATATTAGCAGAGTGGTGGTGGTGATCAGGGGGCCAGAGCCAGCCAGTCGGCACTAAGCTTGCTGGCTTGGCGGCAAAAATAATGTTTCCCATGACCAAACACCCTGCTCTGCGTTTCCTGGAAGCAAAGTAGCTTTCTGTGAAGTAACCGTCAAGTTTTGATCTTCTCAGCTCTTGCCGTTATTAGTTTAGAACGACTAAACCTCAGCGATTTGTGGTCGTCTCTCTGCGGGTCTGAAGCTCATCAGGCCTTACTGGAAATAACACATTTATGATATTTATTCTTTTGATTAATGTAAGCTTTACTGTACAATCATGTGGAAGAAGGGGTCACAGGAAAAAGCCGCCATGTCCCTTAAAATGAGCCGTAAATCTAAAACCTCACTGAACCAAACTACAACTGGTGAAGTATTTAACACAGTGGTTTTCAAAATAAAAGAGTCTGCTTATGTGCTTCATAACAGTGTTAGAAGAAAGGTGGCAAATTGTTTAGACCTTAAACGTTGAGGGTTTAGCACCAATGACTCTACCGAACAGAAATGTTTGTGGCAACATTTGACATTAATGTATGTTCCACGTCACCTTGTCTTTTCGTTGATCCTCCAGGTGGGTGACGATCCATCTTCAGGTATCGATTGGTCCAATGAGAACGACAGGTTGCTGGTGTGCCAGATGTGCATTAAACTGGCTGATATTAATGGACCGCTGAAGTGCAAGGACCTGCATCTGCAGTGGACAGAGGGCATCGTCAACGAGTTCTATGAACAGGTGTGTGAACCCCAACCTAAGAATGTGAGGATTCTGTTTGTATGCGGGGGGGGAAACGACAGCAACAACAACAACAACAACTAGCAGACAACACGAAAACAAGTCGTTTTCTGTTTTAGCTGACACGTACAGTATGTCTCCTACATATTCATTTATTGTATTATACAGAATAATGGTCACATGCATCGTCAACAACTTAGAGTCCAAAGCAGTAAAGCATGTACACACAAGAACTCTCATGGGGCGCAAGAAAACATATCAATGGAGCCTTGATTATGACATAGAGCTTGAGGGCTACGTGAGATTGATTACTGTGTGCGTCTGAATCTTGGCTCTGTATTGTACTGTCTCCTCTCATGGGGCTAATAAATACTTTAAGGTCATGTTGTTGTACGAATATCGACACTTGTGCATATCTGGAGGCTATTCATATTTATTAAACACGAAGGAAAATGAGGTTCATTTGTGAAAGACAACCTTGTATCACTTCTGAAGTCTGTCCAGGATTTATTGATGGTCCCAAAGTTCCTCTTCTGTGTGTGTGTGTGTGTGTGTGTGTGTCCTGTGTCCGCTGGGATTGGCTCCAGCCCCCCCCCCGCGACCCTCATGTGAAGGACAAAGCTGTAGAAAATGAACAAAATGAATGTCTGTGCTCTTGTCAGGAACGTTAATCTCTTCCATACATTGTGCTTCACATGTGCCCCTCAATGCAGGAACATGCTTTGTGTCATACAGTTGTATGGGGCTTTGGGTCAGTCACTATGGCAACCAGGATACATTTGCTATTCTTCACTTCTGTCCGTACAGACGTCATAGACGATATATACACAAGATATATACTAGCGTGCATTCTATACAAGCTAACACAGTCTGTCCTTTGTGAGAATAGTACTTCATTTTATGAAGCCCTTTTTTTTCTAGCGTAGTTTCTGGAACCTTATTTTATGCTCAATATAGGGAAGATTAAAACATGTTTATTAATTTAGCTTCAATTTATATTTAGCTGAAGCTACAGCACTGAGTGTACAACCAGCAATGCATAAATAATAATTTTGTCTCAAATTTGGCAGTCCTTAAGGTATAAGGAAATACCTTATTGCAGCTTATGAACATAATATATTATGTATTAACCTACATAATGTATTAAATGTTAAAATCTCACAATCTTCTTCTTCTTTTTTTCTTTTTTTAAAAAAAAAACCCTCTTTCTTTGAATCTATTAGTCACAGTTACTAAGGTTTTATGTAAATCATCGAGTGACGCTAACATCCCATTACTTGGCAGTAAAACAGCAATTGATTAATGAGCTGGATCTATGTTAAGAATGAATGTCATAAATCATTTTCCTAATTTCACGTTATTTGATGATGTCAGCACTGAAAATCTGTCTCTGACTGTTGGGACTTAATTTAACTGTGAAACAGATCATTTAGTAAATTATCAATTGTAAATATGGAGCAATTAACATGCTCGACATCATTTCCACCTATTCACTAAATATGTCCTCTGTGTGATGACTCAGTTGTTTTGGTAAATTGGTTCTGCTTTAGTTCTGTCCCGACATTTATTCAGTTGGCGCTTATGTCATACTAATGTGGCAATGCTTTATTTAGGGTGATGAGGAGGGCAGCCTCGGTCTTCCCATCAGCCCCTTCATGGACAGAGCAGCACCACAGTTGGCCAAACTTCAGGAATCGTTCATCACACACATTGTGGGACCACTGTGCAATTCCTACGACTCAGCGAGCCTCATGCCTGGACGATGGGTGGAGCCCAACCCGGAGGAGGGGGAGGAGGAGGAGGAGGAGGAGGAGGAGGAGGAGGAGCCGGAGATCAGGGAGAACGAAGATGAGGATGAAAATGAAGAGGACACTGCAGAAGAGGACAGTTCCACAAGCTCAGAAGTGTCACGTAAGTGCTTTCTAAAACAGCGCTTCTCAAACTTTTACCACCTGAGAAAATATTGACATTATCACCAACGTTAAAATACAGCGGTGTAAACGGACCACGTAAAGTCCGCTACAGACTTTTCACACGAGGCAGATTTATTCCCAATAAGGGATTATTATTGTCTCTCTCATCATCCTCCTCTTCCTCACATATACTTCACACACTGGTATAGTGGAATTAGATGAAGATGGAGCGATCGATAAGGTGACCACCAGAAGAAGCTCGCGTACCACTGATGGTACATGAACCACAGTTTGAGAACCATGGGGGTCTAAACTAAAGCTTAAAAACCTGTAGTAGCAGTGCAAATGTAATAAAATGTCAGTTTAAAATCCACATTACATAATAACTTATCTGCAGCTGGTTTTAAAAACATCCTCAGTGCGTTACACCTGCTGGACACAGCGTATCAGGGAGCACTGGAGTTCATCTCCAATTGAATGCCAGAGTTGGATGTCTGCTTTTGTGCAGAGATTGGCATATTTTATTTTATCTGCAGGACCATCTTGGGTTGATTACCTTCTTATCTAGTGACCTACATTCTCCATTAAAATAGTGGAACTGATGCTTCTTCAATGTTCCAAAAGCCTGTACTGCATTATGGGGGGGGGGGGGGGTGTTCCACTTTGCTGCTCCATCTGTTTGGAATCACTTGCAATAACAGCTTACCGGGTGCTTTTAAACTAACTCTGAATAACTCCAAGTTTGATTTTGTGTTCATATTTTATGGAAACTTAGATATTGTATGAATGTGCTGTTTCCTGTCTCTGCCGTAAAGGAGATTTTTATTGAATTTTTTATATTTTTAATCTCAATTAGTCTTTCCTGTACGATATAAAAAAACATTTGAATTGACTTTCTTCTTTTCCAGAAAATACCACTCCCAAGAAAAGGAGGAGAGTCTTTTGTCAGATCACGCAGCACCTGATGGAGAACCATGAGATGTGGAAGAAGGTGATTGCAGAGGAAGCTCAGAAACAAGACCAAGGGGCAGAGTCTGTCCATTTAAACAATGTAGCCGAGCCTATTCTGGCGATTCATGAAGAAGAAGAGGAGCCAGGGAGCAGAGAAGAGCTGGTAGAAGGAGAAGATCCAGAGGAGGGAGTGGAGGAACCAGAGTGGCCTGTTTCTCCACAGGACGACTCGAAACCTCAAGAGGAACTACAGGAGGGCGACCCACAGTGAAAAGGCCCATGGGAAATAATGGTGTCAGTCAGGGCAAGGATGTGAAAAAGTATTTCTTTGTTTCTTATCCTATCAACTGACTCCTGTTTTTCGCCAGCACATCACTTAGACACAACACTGTAGAAGTTTGGGAAATGTGTGCCTATACAAAAAAAAAAAAAACAGGGTGGGAAAAAAATCTGTGCTTTACACATTTTATCTGAATATCCAAACATTTAAAGGAGCTTTCCGTATTGCAATACAGGATGGTTTTATGTTCTTTGGGATACAGACTCTTTTGCTACTGTCAAGAGAAGAGAGAAGAGACTGGTTGCACAGACCTCAACCCATTGTGGTCACACAGGACTGCAGACATTTGCTGCCAATTTATAAATAAATATTTTCAGAATGCAATTATATATAGACATCACAATTAACTGTAGTCGTGTGACGATTCTAGCAGGAGTTTTTAAGGTCGCACATGGGCCATAATGTTTTTTTTTATGTACGGATTATGAAGGCAGTCAATCACACGAGGAACACTGATGTATCGTCCGTCCTTTCGACTTCTGCCAAAAGTAACTGCTCACCTGTGGCGTTTTAGCGTTAAACACAAATACTTAATACTTGTTTTATGTTTTACATGTGTTGCCCAATTAATGATGTCATCCATACCTCAGACATGCACGTAAGTCCCGGCATGTTCCTGGAACTGTCCAGAGGCGCGACATGCGTTCTCCAGAACGAATCTCTGGATAATTTCCCATGAGCCCATGTGAGGACACAGCCGGAAATGCTCCAGCCAGCAGGTGTCCTGAATCCAGGGCCCACCATCACCTGTTTCACACTCTCGAGCGGCTTAAATATCATTATATGAACAGTAAACTCTCCAGGTCCAGACCAGGTGTCCATGTCTGAAAATGGCTTATGTGTGTGAGCTTGCAGGTGTGGGTCTTTGCTTGAAATAATTTATTTGTACCATCTCCAGTCCCCAGTTTCCGGGTAAATATGGACTTGACAAATTAACGTTGGGCTGTAGGAAAATGAATCAAATCGTACTTTGAAACTACCAAAGGTTTTAGGATGGTAAAAGGGAAAAAATCAACAAAACAGGAAACCATTCAATAAAAATATATAAAGAGTTAGAAAGCTTAATATATTAAACAAAACACCCTGATGTGGATTAAATGTGTAATCTTAATTTTTTTTTTTTTTTTATATATTTTATTTTAAATGTCCATAGACTGTCTTTATCACTACAGTGTTGTTTGTGTCTTTTCTATCACTTTCTGACACTTTGCTGTATTTAAGGCTCAGTGTACTGCAGTACGCTGTATCCTGGTCCTCATTATGTAATCACTTGCAAATGATGCTGATCTTAAACCCTCAGGAAACTCTCAACTATTGAAAGTCAACATTTGCATTACTCCTTGGGACAGTAAGATAAAAACATACTGGAATGGCAGGCTACTTTAACAATAATGAATAAGAACAATGATGATAATCATTGTTTTCTGCTTTTACTTTTAACATCGAAGCAGAAAACCTTTATTCATCTATGTATCCTCCTCTTCCAGCACCTCAGGGAGACTTTCTTTCTCTCGTGGTTAAAATCAGACAGGACATCAGAGTGCATCACACAGAGAGGATTTATTTTGAATTTATTCTTTTTTTAAGCTTTTTCTTTCCACGTCAAAAGAAAACAGTTGTGGGGCAAAAATCAATGGACTCAAAACAAGTCTCTGAGTTTAGCCAAAAGTCAAAGTTGTAATTAACTTGGAATGTTGTCATTATATTTCCACATTACAGGTACTATGCACATGTTTAGGTCATTGTTTTCTTACTGCTTCCTAATCGCCAAGCCTATTTTTGTACCGAGATATTAATTGACACAATTTAATATCTCAATGATCAGGACCTGACGTTTAAGAAATGTGCTGTAAAGTGACGTCACATAAGAGCCCCGACTTTGGACTGAGACAAAGCCACAAGTATATTCAACTGCGTCTCAAACATGCAACATGTTCAAGATGACTATTTCAAATTTATATATCAAATATGTACTTTGCTTTTAATTGGTGAAGCACCGCCATTGAGTTGTCGCATCAATTTAATGTCACATTAAAGTACATTGTGGCAGTATTATATACAAATGAAGTGCCCATAATCTTGTCCAGTGTCTGCATGTAACTCATAAGAAGTAAAACAGTTGTTTAATGGGTCTCTGACTTGTTACACTGCTTCCTTCAGTCATCTTATATCTGATCTTTAAAAAAAGAGAGAAAAAAAGACCAGCACATCCTTGCAGTTACATTCTTCTACCACATGATGTTTCCATCTGTGGTGAACACTAAAATAATCCATTTACCGCTCTCTCTCGCTCTCTCTCTCTACATATACTGCAGCACAAAGGCCACAAGCTGAAGGTAATTGGTTGACCCACTGATTAGAGAGACATTAAACAGAGCATCATTCACCACCACACAAGCCCTGTATCAGACCACACAGTTGTTTGAAGCCACTGAATCAGAACAGCCTTTTTTTTTGTTTGTTTTTTTGGCTTCTAATGATCATGTGTTGCCTCACCTATTGTATCTTGTTTACAATAATCCTGCTGTTTTGTTTTTTTTAGTATGTCACCTGCACTTCCTGCCCAGTGAGCTATTACGTTTTCTTAACTTCTTATGTTTCCCAGCTCCTGCTTTGAGAACACAGTATACGTATATATATACTGGACAGTGTGTGTGTTTTTGTCTTTTTGAATTCTGCCACTGAACCTCTCTAATGTGACTCTGTCCTCTATTTGACCAATCGCGCCACTGAGAAGAGCAGGGATGCGACTTTTGCTCAAAACGGTGACGCAGTTATTAGTGATGACACTTCCTCACAGAAGGCCCTTTAGCACACTTGTCCTTGCGCTTCCTCTTTGACATACGTTCCGCCTGTCCTGCACATCTGAGACCCTCACTGGCAACAGTGGACACAGAGGTCATCACAAAACTGCAACCGGATTCTATCCATCCGTCCATTTTGTTCATTTGCTGATGGTCACTTTTTTTTTTTGGGTTTGTTTGGACAATGCGTGCATTTTTGTCACCAGATGACTTCAATCCTGAAGTCAACTTGCTTTACGAGTGCATTTTTTTATTTTTTATTTGATTGTCATAATTATTCACACGTGTAGCATAGTTGTAATGGTGGGAACCAAACAAGCTTTACAATTATGTAAACAAACAAAAAAAAAAGATGAGTATTTTTATATAGTTGACACATGATTAAATAATGACTTGCTTTCTTCTCACTAGTACCTTGCACTTACCACATGTACAGTACTAACACGTGGAAGAATTATTCCAAAATACATGGTATTTGTGAAAGTAACATAATTAATTTCCTTCCGGGTTGATGCTCCATTTTGTACAATACACACACACACACACACACACACACACATATATATATATATATATATATATATACATATACATATGCTGTACAGTAAAGACATTTTAAAACTACAAAAAAACCTTTTAGATATACATTATTTATTTTTACCATTTTGTAATTTAGACACTATACTGTAGCTGCAATATTGCCAGACTTACTGGAAGTGCCTATATTGGTATTATGTAACATACAGTGAGTATATTTGAAGATCAGTAGTTATTGTCACAGCCGTGTGGATGTTGTAATGTGAATACATTGAATTATAAGACTATAATTTCTGTGGTACCACTGTGTCTGCGTTGTTTCATTATTTGCTTCATTTTGAAATCTACTAGGTAATGAATGATACATCAGGTCCTTGGTGTCATTTTCATTTTGAAGTAGTGGAGGTTGAGCATTAAACCTAGAAGGCAAGATTATCAGTTTTCGCCAAATGGATGTGATCGGCTGAATAGCTGTGAAGAAACTTTAAATAGTCTAACTTTGAGGGCTGTTGAGACCCAAATAGATGTTGCTAAAGTGCAATTTTAAATATATAGCTGAAATTTCATCCTCCTTATCATGTCTGCTCACATGATATGGGATCAATGGAAATTATATAATATATACTGTTTATAGTTTTCATTATATTTCAGTTCACAGGTTGAAAACAATTCTTTGTGACGGTTCATATTTTATGAATACAAAAAAGCGGTTAGGAGTGTGGTTTTACTGAAATGTAAATAAATAAGTAAACTAGTTCAATAACTTTGGTTTTTAAAACTTAGAACAAATGGGCAATACATTTGCAATCTCAACTTAAAATCAACACTATTTACGTATATATTGAAATATATCTAAAGATATCTATTGGGGCCCCCCTGGAGATCAGCCCCCCCCCCAATATTTTGTCATTGGTCAAACACTCAAGGACATGTGTGAGCTCCATTTGACTGAAATTGTGTAGTGAGGACACAACAGGGACGTGTTTACAAGTAAATAAGTTAATCACCCTTGGATTTCCATTTAGAGACCGTCAATAAATTCCCCATTCAATAGAAGAAAACTATTCAGTTCTCTTCATTTTGAAATGTTGTTGATGGTCCCTAGATGAAAGCCCCTTTTTATTGTATGATTATTATAGTAGTAATAATAATAATAATAACAATAATGATAATAATAATGGTAATAATAATAATAATATTTTGGCTTGTTGATATTATTTATTTTTTTTGGGGGGGGCGATTAATCCAACCTGAGACTAACTTCACTCCATGCTCCACAGTGCGTAAATGCACACGCGTCCTCGCGGCGACGTGCTGGATGTGATTTCACTTCACACATTTGTGACGTTATTATCATTCAGACTCAGCACTGAAAGCCTTTCACGGATAAAACACACCTGTGTGTCGCGGGAGTAAAAAACCCGCAGCGTGACACATGAAAAAGACCTGAGACTCCACGTGTTTCCCTCGTCATGACTCCATGTTTTAGCGACACACCGCAGGTTTTTGCAGCAACAATCCAGCGCTATGTCTCTGAGGTTCGCCGAGTGCAGTCATCACGTGGCGTGGGGTCTGAGTGTGAACACGATGTTCAGTGTGTGGGCTCTGCTTTCTGTGAAACACACTGATCCTGCTGCTGCTCAGCACACACACACCTACACAGAGATGATGATGATGATGATGGTGATGGACACTTTGTGCTGAAGCTTTTCACTGAAACAACAGGACATTTGTTTTTGTCTGGCCGTCTCTGTGATTGTGGACAACTTGTGTGAGGCACCGCGAGGAGCAGAGCGGCGTGAAGTTTGGTGAGTACCATGATGTCCTTTTGGACAAACATTCATTGTCCTCATTATGTGTCAGTTAATTAGCCTGAGAGCAGTCACTTAACAGAGATGAACACTATTTACAATGCATTTGAACTCGGGTTACTCCTTGTTTCTATTGCACATCATCAAACACTAATATAAATGTGAATGAAATCCAATGAAATCCATTTGCCACCCTTGTCCACAACCTGTGTGTGTCCACAACCTGTGTGTCCACATCTGTCTCTGTTTTGTGTTAAATCTGCAGCACATATCAAATGTCCTTGGATTACTGAACCCTCTCTTTTTCTTCTTCTTCAGAATTCTATTTGGATTTTATCCTAAACTCTGTTTTGCATGATTGATCAGATCACACATGTTAAAAAAAGTGGATCCTAAATGGTAAATGATTGTTGCATACCATTTGTAAAGGACAAAATATATATGATGCATCACTGTGCTGAGGTAATACACTAATATCTGTGTGAATACTTTTTTTCTGTTGTTTATTAGGTTTGTATATCCTTCTCTAAGTTGACCTTCACCTTTTTTGTATAAAAACAATTTAGTGCCAATCCACTCTATTCTTTCAACAAAGCAAACATTCACATTACACATTCTCTCTCTCTATCTCCAGTATGAAAAAGCTCATACACAATATTTACTAGTCTTGGTTTTTATTTTCCAACGTGTTCTTCTGCGAGTCCACTGTGCTGCTACTGTAATGTATGCAGTGCTGACCTATATGTTAAATTTAGCGTGAATCGTCAGAGATTTACTTCACCTCTACTGAAAATGCTGCACATTTTTTTTACATCATGGATTCATTCATTCATTCATTCATTCATTCATTTATTCATGAAAGGCGGAGTACAGCCTGGACAGGTCACCAGCCCATCGCAGGGCAAACATACTGTGACAAACAACTATTTAATGTCGTTTGTACAATTTGCTGTCAACTTAAAATGAGTTCATGGTCACGATTAGCAAAATTGAGCACAAAGATTAATGGCTATAACCTCCACTTTTAGCAAAAGTGTTAAAGAAATAATGTGTGTACATAAATTGAAGGAAAACAGTTTGTAAAGTTGGATGTTACACATCACCGGCCTATTTGTTGATTGCAAGTAGATGAAAATGATGTCTTAGTTGTCTTAGGCCCAGGACTCACCACACCAACAGGCACTAGACGACAAAGAACAATGAAGAATCGTGACACAACCTGAGTTGGCACATGTCGGAAGCAGAAGTTGCACCAGCATCTACAATTTGTGCTTGTGTGGGAAGAAATTATTTTCACTTATCATTAGATGGTAATAGTCTGTATTCATCATTATCAAAAAGGCAAAACCAGAGAACCTACTGTATCTAGCAGCTGTGCATGTCAACGACAGCATTTGTTGATTTTGTTACTCGGTCAGCTCATGGACAGTCACCTTGTCATATTTGTGTTAGTATCCATATTAAACAGGGAATGTATGAAAGAAGGATCATATATATATATATATATATATATATATATATATATATATATATATATATACATATACATATACATATACCTTTGGTGCGTATGTCCTTGTTTGCACGTCCTGGGCTTGGGATTGATTTTTGTTTACTGAGCACTAAGCGTTCACAGATCACTGCTGACCTCCAAATCTGAATTCCCCCCAGCAGGAGTGAGTGAGGACAGACAAAGTCAATCATCTGATGAGAAGCTGCAGCTCAGGAAGAGGCTGCCATGGAGAGAAAGGAGAGCTCAGCCACAGGCAGCTGGCCCCTCGACAACAGCCACATCTCCTCTGCAGTAAAGAACTCCTGCCATCCCAATCTGAAGGTATTGTACTGCCGAAACCAAGTATCTGTATTTGTATGAAACTCTACACTGAGATGATTGAACAGAAAATACTTGGTGAGTATTTACCCATATTTTTTTAGATTCTGGATACTATGCAGATATCCAGGTTTGAAAATAGGCTTACATAGGCCAGTGGGTACAGTCAGTGTATGAGAACGGTCATAAAAGCATTGGAACACTCAGCCTGACGGGAGAGACAGCCCACAAGGCTGTGATCGGGAAGTCACCTGACTGCTTGTAAGAAAATAGGACTAGAGTCACATGTGCAAAAGAAACTGTCACAGAGTGCATGTGCTAGTGGTTGCACCTTCTCATGTCTGCATGTTATGAATGTACTGTAACCAGATGACCAACTGACCAGAAGCACTGAAGGAGTCTTCTGTGGTTGTTTATATTAATCATTGAAACACCAACAAGCAGGCTGCATGTTGCAGCCCGAGCTGATGATGACATACATGCAAAGTGAGATGAGATGAGATGAGATGAGATGAGAGGAGATTCAACTTTATTGTCATTACTCAAATACAAGTTTCGGGTAACGAAATGAGGTTTGCATCTCACCAGAAGTGCAACAAGCAGAAAGTGCAGAATGTGAAAATATATATATATATATATATATATATATATATATATATATATATATATATATATATGTATATATGTATATATATATATATGTATATGTACAGAAGTAGATTTGTTCTATGGATAAGGATAAAGATAAAGAACAAATATGAATATAAATGAGCGCTATAAATACAATTATATTGTGCAGATTATTATATACAGATAAGGTGCAGTGAATACGCTATATTAAGAGACATATGGATAAATGCTAATTTACAGAATATTTTACAGATTATGGACATATTTTACAGGTGGACAGCTTATTGAGATGGTATGAACATTCTACATAATAAATAAACAAGAGAATACATTCTTCGGTGGGCAGAATTAAAAAGTGTGGGGGCGGGTAACTGGTGTAAGTGTTGTGCAGGGGGGTCAGTGGGGGGCAGAGATCGGAAGGGAGGCAGAGTACAGAGATCGGGGGGCAGAGTTGAGAAGGCAGACAGCTCTGGGGAAAAAGCTGTTCTTCAGTCTGCTGATTCTGGTCCGGAGGCTTCTGAGGCGTCTGCCGGAGGGCAAGGGGATAAACAGTCTATGGGCAGGGTGGGAGGAGTCTTTGAGGATGCTGTGAGCACGACGCAGACAGCGTTTCCTCTGAACGTCCTCAATGGCAGGAAGTGGAGTCCTTGTGATGCGCTGTGCGGTTTTGACCACCCTCTGTAATGCCTTGCGGTCTGTGACGGAGCAGTTTCCGTACCAGACTGTAACACAGTTCGTCAGGATGCTTTCAATCACACGGTGGTAGAAGTTCCTCAGAACGTCTGAGGACAGGTGGTGACGCTTCAGGATCCTCAGGAAAAAGAGGCGTTGATGAGCCTTCTTGACCAGACTGGAGGTGTTGGTGGACCAGGAGAGGTCCTCTGTGATGTGGGTCCCCAGGAACTTAAAGCTGGAAACACGTTCAACAGCCATCCCGTTGATGTGAATGGGGTTGTTTGTGTTTCTTCTTTCTCTCCTGAAGTCCACGATGAGCTCCTTTGTTTTGCTGGTGTTAAGGAGCAAGTGTTGAGTGTATTCATTGGATTACCGTGACCTTTGTACTTTTTGAAATGAAAACGTAGGTGGAGCCATAATCCGTCACGCATCATGATCCCTGTGTCGAGGCAGCAGTAGATGCTTTCCATGGACTTTGTTTGCAAACTTTAATTTCCAGTCAGAAAAGCCTGTCAAATGGCAAGCTGTGTTTTCTTTGCGTCCCCACAGGTGGCCTTGTTTTCAGAGACGGCAAACCTCTGTGTCTCAGGCTGGTTCTCAGCACAGGGGAAATCATTTTCATATCAATATACAGTGAACTTTGTCTCTTGATGTTGTGGAGAAACATGTCATTGGATGATATTTTGTTGACCTTGACCTCTGGCCTCTCAAGTACAAAATTGGTGTGCAGGTTTATGGATAAAAAGCTGCTTAGTGAAATGCTTCAGCTACGAGCTAGAACAATGAGGAATTTCAGTCATGCTGTGTTTTGTCCCTCTCTGGTTTAATCCTATGGTAAAACCTCTCATTATACAACATGCACTTGTTAACCTAGAGCACGTTTTTACGTTGTCCGTTGCTTTTGGTTTTACATTACATGAATATTGTGTGAGATACTGTAGCTGTCAAATGCAACAAAGTAAATCACTACTTTTTGAAAGTGTAATACTGATATGAATAAGTACACTGCTGGCTGTTATAATCAAAATGCAGGTTACCTTAGGTCCAGTAAAACTAGACTAATACTTATGATGAAGCAGGTTATGGCCCAAGTAATCAGATTATGTTCGTGATTCAAACCAATATTTGGATTCTGGGTTTTTCCAAAACACTGCACTGACATGAGAGTCAACAGAGTTAATGTCATAGTAACAATGAAGTACAATATAAAAGAGACGGTTCAATATGATCAATGGAGTCATATGACATGCATAGATCGTGTGGTATGAATGCTAACTATGCTCTCACACTGGGGGGTTTTGTCCAGATTAGTGGTTGTTATGGTTACACTGCTCCAACCTGAGCTCATTTATTTTGTTCCTGATTGTCAGAAGTTACAGGAAAGTCTATTTTCACCCTGTGTCGTAGTTCTTGTCTCTCACTCGGCAAAACAATGAAACTGTTAGAGTTTTAACAGCTCAAAATCTTGGACATGACATGGAGGACAGGCCTGTGTGTGTGTGTGTGTGTGTGTGCGTCATGAACAATTATGTGTGTGTGAGAGAGCTCGGGCTATTTTCATTCAGTCTATGGTTTCCAACCATGCTGTGTCTCCTTTGGTCTGTCAGATCTCATACTTTGGACTGTGGACTGTGGACAGTGTCTGTGATTGGCTTCTCTAATCCTCTCTTTGTTAGCAACTGTCAGTGACAACAGGTGGCTGAGCTAGAGGAGGATGAAGCTCAATACTCCCATAAATCCATCTGTGATATATGTATGCATGTGTGTGTGCGTATATGTGTACATATATGTATGTATATATGTATACATATATTTGTGTATGTATATATGTGCATATGTATATGTATATATATATATATATATATATATATGTATATGTATGTATGTGTATATGTGTATATATGTGTATATATGTATATATATATATACACATATATGTATGTATATGTGTATGTATATATATATATGTATGTATATGTGTATATACAACTGTGTATACAAACATTGGGTTATTATTATTTATTTAGTTTGTTGTTTATTTTCTGACTTTTCACTCTTCTCTTAGACGTTCCTGGCAGCCTTGTCCTTTGCCTCCTTTGCCCAGGCTTTATCTGGCAGCTACATGAAGAGCACAATCACACAACTGGAAAGGCGGTTTGACATCTCCAGTTACCTGATCGGCATCATAGATGGGAGCTTTGAAGTGGGTGAGTTTCTCTGTGTTCCATCCACGTGTCTCTTTATTTTCTCTGGGTGTTCATGAAGCATTTACATGCTAATGCAGGTATAACTTCTCAGCATGTCGGCCGGTGTGACGCCATAGAGCATTGAATATTATTAATTGAGTTGTAATGAGGGGAAAAATTGTGGGCGTGAGTTGGAGGGAATTTGTCATGATTTGTGTTGTTGCACAACAGACTGGGAACATCAAATGAAGAATGGGTCATAATGTGTGCAGATAAATATGAATAAATATTTATGCTGACTTTGATCGGAGTCTTTGAAGCTCTCTGTCATTCACATCTTGTGATCATACAGTTTATATTGAAACAATCAATCAGTGTTTATTTATATAGCACTATCTGCTAAGATCTCACATAAAAAAGAAATGATAAAAAAAACACAATGAAACAGTAAGGAAAACCAATAAAATAAGAATTTGAAGATGTACAGTTAAGAACAGAGGGAAAGTGTCACTGAATTTTAAAAGCCATTCTGAATAAATATGTTTTGATTTTATGTTTAAAAACGTCCAGGTCAGTGATAGAACCCCCCCCCAAACCAGGGGGTAACCTGTTCCAGAGGTTAGCAGCAGCAGCAGCAGCAGCAGCAACAGCAAAAGAACGGTCACACCACCGTTTGTATCTTGACCAGAGGACAGAACAGCCAGTATCTGCTGACCTGATGAGCGTAAAACCCTGTCATTGTCACGAATCGTTAAAATCTCTGTAAGCTGGAGCAAGGCTGTTAATGGCTTTATCAACTGCACGCTCATTTTTTTTCTAAAGTGTATATACAAAAGGCTTAATCTTAGGCTACTAAACCAAACCATTTTTATTTCGAAGCGATGATACCCTTATACAAACATACTTATAATGATCATTTAATATCATTTCTGCCAATAAACACCTCTGAAGGTTACACAGTGAAGTTTGAATTCAAAGGAATTGATTTCATTTATAAATAACATAAACCTTTTGACGAATACTATGACTATACTATTTCCTTCTCGTCGTCTCGTCATTTCATCCCTGTAGGGAATTTGCTGGTGATTGCCTTTGTGAGCTATTTTGGTGCCAAACTTCACCGCCCCAAGATCATATCAGTCGGATGTATCTTAATGTCTTTCGGGACCTTCTTGATGGCCATGCCACATTTCATCAGTGGCCGGTATGTACAACACGACGTCGGAATGTCTGTATGCACTGCTGTTCAAACATGAACACGTAGTCTGTGATGGATGATTTTGTGCAATCCACGGATTGTCTAACAATACCCGGTGCTTTCTCCCTTCCCTTGTGTAACAGTCACATTGGTATTTTGTACGCAGCTATAAGATCGAAACAGCCATTCGATCATCAGTGAATTCAACCAATAACCTCTCTCCATGTCCAGTGAGTTCCGCCGAGTCCAGTAGTGTGGGGGACAGACCCTCTCTACTGCCACCTAATGGTAGGGTCCATTGCTCAGTCAGTAAGTATTTGAATTACAACTGCTCCGCTCACCTTTACTTTTGTTTTTCAACTTTAGGTTGTGTGCGAGAGTCTAGTGTTTCCATGTTGGCCTACATGTTTTTGGGAAATGTTCTGCGAGGGATTGGAGAGACTCCGATACAACCTTTGGGAATCTCCTACATTGATGATTATGCAGAGTCCAAGAATGCTGCGCTCTACATTGGTGAATGCACCTTATATTTTATATTTGTAGGTTTATTATTTACAGGAAGTTATTTCCAAACTTGCGAATCTCATCTATTGCATGTTGAGTACATTCTGGAATTTGCTAATGTGACATGTGGCCAGTGGAATAAGTCTTGCATAGACTGTTTCTTGCAACATTGTCCCCTAAAACCATAGATATATTTGGTTAAGTTCATGTCTTGTTGGTCTATGACAGGTTGTGTCCAAACGATATCAATCATCGGCCCTGTCTTTGGATACTTGCTGGGTTCACTTTGTGCCAAAATTTACGTTGACATCGGTTACATGGACATGGGTGAGTAAGCTCGGGCAGCTGTGTAATGATAAACTCATTATTAAGTAGTTAATAACAGAACAATGATATTATATTTTCTCACTATAACAAAATGCACCAATCCTCCATAATACCTTTTGATACATCTGTTTAAAAAAGCACTTAGCCAAGTTATTAAAGTAGTTATTACTAGTGAATGTAACTAGTGAATGACTCTTAGAAGCAACCAAAACAAATCTCTTCATGAAAGTTTCCTCATCACTTCACAGAGACTGTGACCATTACTCCCAGTGACGCCCGCTGGGTGGGGGCATGGTGGCTGGGTTACCTCATCGCTGGCATCATCACTCTCATGACTGCTGTTCCCTTCTGGTTCCTGCCCAAATCGCTGCCAATGCCTGTGGACGAACACGACACCAGCTGCACGCCGGAGCAAAGCAGGTTCCTCAAAGATTCCCCAAACATGAAGCACAAGTTCAGACCTGAGGAGCCGCCTAATTTACGTCAAATGGCCAAGGGTATAAAAACAAGTTAATGATTGCAGTGTATATTGAATAATAGCAGTAAGGATGTAACAACACATTTCACCTGACTTACTTGTGACTCATTTCTTAAACCAACAGAATCCTGTTTTTACCACAGCTGCACGCTCATTTTAACTCCCAGTATGCTGCATGTAGATGATGACATTTTAAATCCATTTGTGGGTCTAGATTTGAATGCCACATGCTGACAATTTCAATCTATGAATTATGAGAACATGAATTTCTAAACCCCTGAACAGCATGTGCTCCGCATTGTCTAGTGGGTAAAATGTGTGTCACGAACCATACGGCTCCTGTTTCAGTCTGATCGTGGTCGTATTTGTCTCTTATCACCTGTCACACAGAGTTTGTGCCGACATTGAAGAGTCTCCTTGGAAGTCCCGTGTACATCGTCTACTTGTGTGTGACCATCATTCAGTTCAACTCTCTCATTGGCATGGTCACATACAAACCCAAGTACATCGAGCAACACTATGGCCAGTCGGCATCAAAAGCCAATTTTCTTATGGGTAAGCAGATTATGATTATAATGAATCCCTCATTTTATGATTACAATTTCTAGATTTTGTTTTATTTTTCCAGATTATTTATAACTTGGCACAAAAAGTAAGTAA
The DNA here is from genome assembly GCF_958295425.1 of Solea solea. Taxonomy (NCBI): domain Eukaryota; kingdom Metazoa; phylum Chordata; class Actinopteri; order Pleuronectiformes; family Soleidae; genus Solea; species Solea solea. The sequence goes on along the minus strand of NC_081145.1, from coordinate 11,742,936 downwards.
ATGTGGGCAATTTATTAGTTGTAATAATGCTTCTTGGCAATTAATCTTATACTGTTGGAAATTGCATTCATGGGCTGAGCTGCAGTGTGGGGTATGTGGGTTGTGTCTATGGAAAAACTTGCCAAATCTTCTTTGCCAATGCCAAACAGCTTATTCTGCTATTGACTCTTTCTTTGAGCTTCTGGTGAAGCAGCATCTCCATCACTGGAGTCAATCTCAATCCGGAGAGATGTCAAGATGAGATTCTGCAACCAGTGGCAATCCCACATCTCCACAGTCTGGGACCAAACTCTTTCCTCCAAGATGTGAACGCTCGCTCCCACAGAGTGAGGTTTATCAGAGACGACCTCCAGAATTTGGGAGAGAAGAGGATGGAATGGTCTGCCTCCAGTTCTGACTTCGACCCCGTTGAACACTTGTAGCTTCAGCTTGGCCGTGCCGTTTGTGCCAGAGTGACCAACACAAGCACATGTGGCTGATTTGTGACACGTGCTGGTTGAAGAACAGCGGTGTGTGTGTGTGACCAAAGCTGGTGACCAGCATGAGGAGGAGGTGCCAGGCTGTTGTGGCTGTGTATGGTTCTTCCACATGCGACTGAGGCCCCTGTTTGTTACATTGCCAACATGTCTCGATCATTCTGTCCAATAAACGACACCAAACAAGACTGGTATTGGCAGAAAAGATTTGGCATACGCACATACTCAACTCTGCTGTGCTGTGCAACCCACAAATGCATTTTCTTTACAAATGTAGCACTATTTAAAAGGGAAATAAAAAGGCTTTCCAACTGTATAAGATTTATTGGCAACAAGCGTTTTTACAACAAAGAAGTAATGGACCACACACGTGCTTGCTCAAAACCTATGTTGCTGAAAGAACAATATTTACGAATGCTAAGTGATGTGAGCTGGATGGTCATAAGTGTTTCATGAGATTTTGATTAATATTTAATGCTCCAGCGCCGACATCCCTCTTAAGTAAAGGCTACAGCTTTAAGATGACAACCGAGATTCTAGACTCAAGATGTGGTGTCATTTTCCTTATTTACCTGCATAAATAACAGACATTTGAAATGTTTTTCCCAGGGCCCTCATCACTGTTTGAAGAAATGTGAAATAACATTTATACCTCGGTTGGAAAAGTGCAGGCAATCTTTTCATCCACGTAACTGAATAAGTAAAGAGATGATGGGAAATACCACATCCTCTCAACCATCAAGAATCATTTTCATCTTTCACAACATGACTGAATGAGACTACTTTGATATGAATGAGCTGTATGTTTTTGATCTTCTTTTGTTTCCAAGAGAAGGTTCCAGGTTGTATTCTGGTCCCTTATCCAAGAATGTGTTGTCGTGTTGTGCCCGTTTTGCTTAGGCATGATCAACATCCCAGCTGTGGCCCTCGGGATGTTCTCCGGAGGTGTTGTCATGAAGAAGTTCAGGTTGGGTGTCCTGGGAGCAGCTAAATTTGCTTTTGGGACCTCCCTGCTGGGATATCTCCTGTCACTCTTTTTCTTAGCCATGGGCTGCGAGAACCCTAAAGTGGCAGGCGTCACAGTCTCATACACTGGGTCAGTGATGTCTGTGTGTATTTCTGTCAGTTCTCCAATCATTCATTACATGCTCTCTCTGTCTCTCTGTGTTCCGTCCTTGTGATCTATTTTTCACGACAGCTGTCGATAACAAATGCGTCTTCTCATGTTGTCACATCATGCAGAGTGGAGGGCATGTCTTATCAGGAAAAATCTCTCTTCTCCGACTGCAATTCTCAGTGCTCGTGCTCAGGCAGGGAGTGGGATCCAGTGTGCGGAGAGAATGGGATCACGTACGTGTCCCCGTGCTTGGCAGGATGCACCTCCTCCTCTGGCTCTGCAAAAAACATGGTCAGACACACTTTTATGAAATGGACAAAAGGAAACGGTGTTGCTCGACACTTTACACTCCTCCAAGAATTGTTTTGGTTTAGTGGACATTTTGTTGTCCAATGTGATAGGAAGCCACTGTGTCCATGTAGACGTTTTACCTGTCCCGCTGTAAACTCGCTCTTCTTCAGCCAGGTAACTTCCGCCCAAGTTTCCCTCATTAATTCGAGCAGGAAACTGGCAGGGACTTATTTACTTTAGAGCGTGTCTTTAGTTTCATGTCGGTCAATATTGACAGTCATTGTGAGAAGATGCCTGGAATTAAAGATTAGGTTTTGCTCCTGATTGACAGTTGAGGACATTTTGGTTTTAGACTCATTTATGGTCAGAAATCAACCAGTGAAAGCATTTAATACCAGTTATTTGATATGTGCTTGCACTATGTATAAACAGCATATTCTGAACCTTATATTGATATTGAAGAAACATGTAGTGTGATGCGTATATTGTTATTGAATTATTGGCTAGTCCTTGCTGCGTGTCATCTAACACTGATATTAAAACATGTGTTGTCTCTTAGGTGTTTGACAACTGCAGGTGTTTGGCACTGACTATGATCCATCCAGGCAATATGACGGTCACTCTGGGTCAGTGCCCACGCAAAGACGACTGTGAAAAAATCTTTCCATACTTCCTGGCTCTGTCTGTCCTCAGCTCATTCATTATTTCTCTTGGGGGGACACCTGGCTTTGTGCTGCTTATCAGGTCTGTCAACAGCCCTCTTGTGGGCTCTCGTTATATACCAGACAAGTTTTGATCTCATGTTATCACTGTGTCTGTGTTTTTGACAGTATCATTTATGTAATTAGAATTTTAAAACATTTTAATACAATGCTCCTTTGAGTCATTTTAAATATCCCTGTAAAGATGTTTTAAGTTGTCCTTCATGTGCTGTGTGGTTGGAAAGTCAGATTTAAAGTGTCTGTTTTGTTTCCATAGGTTCATTAAACCTGAGCTTAAATCTCTTGCCCTTGGAATCCACACACTGGCCACTCGTATGCTCGGTGAGAATAGCTCTGTTGCTTTACTGCACATTAATGCACCACGAGTGAGGACAGCTGTGGGAGTCATTCTTAATGAAACCTGTTATCTGCTGATGTAACAACTTATTTTAAACTGTGCAACAGCTGGAATACCTGCCCCCATATACTTTGGAGCCATAATCGATACCACCTGCCTCAGATGGGGATACAAACTGTGCGGAGGAAGAGGAGCGTGTAGAATATATAATACCTCAGCTTACAGGTAATTAAACCCTATATTATGTACACAACAGGATGTCATTGAACCCCTGAATTCACAGAGAGTAGAAATCTACATTTACTTAAGTGAGACTAAAATTCTTAAGAACCAATTCAGTGATACTGTTAGTGATGACATAGGTTAACCTTGTATTCAGAGATGTACAGTCATATAAGCTGAGTAAGAAGTTATGATCGAGGACTAGCTGTTATATGATTATTTTGTCTTTTCTCACAGGACAGTGTACCTGGGCCTGACTCTGGTCTTGAGGACAGTCTCCTTCTTCTTTTGTGTTCTGGGAATTGCTCTGCTCAAAAGACATATTAAGAGGAAGGAGAATAATGCTCTCATCAGTGAGAATGCGGAGATGGCATCACTAAGGAAAGAGGAGAACGGCTCCATACACTGTGAGCAGGTAATACTGTCCACAGACTGCAGTTCTGACTCAGAGACTCACTTGTGAGACTCGACACAACCACCTCTCTTCTGAATGTAGCACTATTTAAACATTTGTTAATACAAATCGTGTGTATTTGACAAGGAGTCCTATTACGACATATCTGAGAAAAAAGCTTTTTTTATACCTACAAATGTATTTGATCCATGTAAAAGTTGTGCTTTTCAAAAATGTAAGACTTTTGAAGAAAATATGAATGTAATAGCGCTTCATTTTCTATGTCCTTTATTATTACTATTGTGGTAACCCATGCCGGTTTGCAGCAAGAGTCTCGGAGTGTCAGTGGGTTAAGCTTGTTGAGGAGGTTTAGATATTGACCAGGGTTCACTTATGTCTGCAGATCAGGCTGGTATTTGCAGAAGCAGCAGATTTTGTGATGTGGCATCCTGGGTTTTCTTCACCTTATTTTGATGCACTTCTAACACTCACACACTACATTACACACACACACACACACACACACGCACAGTGGTGTTACACTGACATCACACCTCATATTTAAGTGTTTTATGTGTGTTTTTTTTTTTTTTTTAGGTTAAATAAATTACTTTTGTGAAGTAATTGAAACCACTGTGTTCTCCCCCCTTCTTTGTCATAAACAAGAGCCAGGTTAAGGCATTAAGCTTGATTTGATTCATTTCAGGTTGAGAATACATTTAATAGACATACAAATATTTTGCACATCTGTTGTCAGTCATTCCAGTGGCACACCCACTGGAATAACTGCATTTGGCTACACTGATGCAAAGTAGGTGTTTCAGCCTGTGGTGAGATGAGATGAGGTGAACAACCAGATCAAAGAGGAAACAAAGGACAGCTGCAACTATGGAGAGTTAAAACCGTTGTTTGTTTTGTAGAGATGTAAAATACAGCGTTCCCACAACGGCATCGCTGTTTCGTTATTTTGTGCCTTCAACACAATGAGTGACTAAGAATAAAGGAACAGATGTGCAGCCTTCAAACAGCTCAAAAAGTGTATTTAACATCTGCGGCATCAGTTTACAAACATGAGCACATCTGTACCTGACTGCAATGTGTATAATAAACTGTGTGTAGTCTTATTATGGAGTTCACTGTATTTCTGTATTTCAGATGTATCCTTATGTATGGTGTCAGCCCACTTTGTAATGCATGACGGAAAAACACACACACTTTCAAGGCCTTTTTGTTTATGTGTAATAATTATGCCCTTTTTTTACATCACAAAAAACTCAACAAACTACAAAAGAAAAATCAAGATCAGTGTCACACTATACATTGATTTATTTGCAGGGAGATCCACCATTCAAGACATAGATTTTAAGGACGCTATTGTAAAAAGAAAGTTAAAGCTAAATGTTATAATTGTTTTTTCAGAGGTTTATAGTAAATACAAAAACATGTAAGCGCTACATCTCATAAGACAGTCCGTTAGAAGTCATTTAGCATTAGCATGACTACAATCAACCACTAGAGGGAGCAGTTACTAAAAGATGATACAAAAAGGCACAATGTAAATTCAGAACACACCCACAAGCATTTCAAAATATTCAGTGCTATCGTTTATCCATTAAATGGTTGTTAGTTTAATTCTATCAGTTCAAACGTGCCGTGGTGAATGTGGTAAAGGATAAAACAAGTATGGCTCCTGCCGCTGTATTCCTGTGGTCACTGATCCTTTTTGTCTTCAGGACTCTGGAGATTCTGTGGATTAAGTAGTGAATTAGAAAAAAAAAAAAGGCTGTTTTTAGTTTTTTTGCTTGTTTTGTTATTTTTGGATGGTGTTACCTGAAGTTGATGGTGTTCCGTCAGTAGTCTGTCGTACTCGTGTGCCAGACCTTTCGCCTGCCTCTTCATGGCTTCGACTTCAGCGTCAGACTTGTGCACAGCTACAAGCACACTTCTACTTAGCACACTGTTTCCACCCTTTTCATGATTAATATTTGCGTGAACACTTGTGTGATGTTGGACGGATCGCGTCCGTATGCAGTGATAACTCACCCTCCTTTGCAGTCTTCAGTTGACCTGCCAGCTTCTCCACCTCCTGCTTCAGTTGCTGGTTTTTTGCTGACAAGGAATTTTCCTCATCGAGGAGAGCCTGAGTACATAAAAAAAAAAAAACTAAATAGAAACCATACCCACAGACACTTAAATAACTCAAAATGTGATGAAATTGTTGCGCGATGCATACATTTCAGAGCAGATAGAGTAAACTGAGGGAAAACTGAGATAACATTGGCTTCATATCTTCTTCAAGCTCCAGTTAACTCTATCTCTTACTTGTTTGAGTAGCAAGTTGTCTTCCTGGTGCTGTTTGGCTGCCTTGACTGCACTCTCCATCTGTGCCTGAAGGCCTGCACTGCTCTCCAGTGTGACAGCAGCCTGGTTTAGCAGTGTGACAACCCGACGCATGATACTGTGATGTGTTTGCAGGACAGGAAATGAAAAAAACAGGACATTCACTGCATCATGTACTGCAAAAGGTGAATATAGGCGAATGGGCAAGTATAGAAAGCAGTCAAGCTCACAGCCAGAGGAAGAGAGAGAAGCCAGATATGTAGAGGTTCCTCTGGGCCCTGAACAGCTTCATGTGGACATGGTCGTACACATTTGGGTTCACCTTAGCATCTTGCATTGGCTCAGGCCCGGAGTATTTGTGTACCTCACGGAGTGCATCTGAGCGTGAGCGGGAGAACAGACGCATGACTGTTGTAGCTTGGCTTACACACATGTATAGCAGGCTTCTTGGTGTTGTTCAGTGTCTGACACTCACCACAGACTGCTTACCAAGGAAAAGAACAATCAGAACCATGATCATAGTAAAGAAGCATTTGTTCCAGTATGGTGATAACCAGTTCCATATTCTCCAGCTGAAAACCTTACGCCATCTGCAAAGTAGGTCAAAAGGACAGTGTGAGTGCAGCTGTCAAAACAAACGGTAGAGTGGAGGATGTGGACGCACTCTGCTGGTGAGTGGTACGAACTGCATGTTACATGTGCAGAACATGAGTTGGTTGTTTTATAGTCACACAGATTATGTTGCTGTACTTTATTAAATGACACTACCTCTGTGCTGATATGAAGGGTATGCAGAAGATGAGGTTGACTGCTATCTCTCCATAGAGGAAGAAAGCCACAGCCGTCCACTGGAGAGTCATTGTCTCTGTGATTTCATGAGAAAAGTTCATTTACTTTATGTATATATATACAATCCAGAAGTGAATTAGACGTGTCCATACAGTATCATTCATACTCTAGTTTGTATCACTTTAAAACTCTAGTAAGTAACTTTTGTGAATGTTGTTTTTCTGCCTGTTTGGTCTTCATGAATTAGAAATGATGTAACATTATTCATATGCTTCACCCTGCATCTCAAAACAGGCTATGTCAAGTGTTTCCCCGGGCAGTGCAGGGACAGGTGAGGACAAGAAGCATTTATTCCGTCAAACTAGTGATTGACCCTGTTTTTTGAGCAGTAGCATCCACCTCTGAAACCTTTCGTGGGCCCTTCTTTGCGTCATACTCCAACCGAATACCTTTACGAGCACAATGTTGCCATTTCCTCTGTCTGGACACAAAACAAATGACTTCCTGTGTGCAGCGCAAGAATGCACACACACACACGCACACATGAGATCAAAACATTGCTATATAAAGAAACAGAGAGAGAGTCGTGTGGCGCTTACAGGCTTCATCAGCCTTGTGTGAATTCATTTGACAATGATTTAAATGTAGCATTTAAAAGTTACACACTATAGCTTTACTGTAATTCACACCGGACATGTGGCAGTGGAAATTAATACAAAAACATATTCTTATTTTTACAATTACATACTGTATTGTATATTATGAAGCTATACTGTTTTAAGGCACATACAAGTTACTGTAGGCCTTTTTCACCAAAGAAAATAGACTGCAGTAAATATCCATTGCTTCTTGCTACATTTAGACTTTTACTTCTACTCTAACCATTTAAATCATTAACCAACCATGTTCTACTTTCTTTTAGTCTAAAACCAGGTGGAATTCAGTCTGTTCAAAGAAATAAAATCAAGTTGTTTGCTTACCAGACAGACCGCAGAGGAATGGGAAAGTTCAGACATGCACATGGGCTCATTCTCATTCACAACAGCTGCTGAGGACCATCAGAGAACCGACAGTCCTAAATAAATCTCCCCGAGTCAGGTGACCTCATTGGTCGGCCCCCTTTGGATTATTTAAAACACCACAGCATTCAGTGATCCAAGTGCTTTATTTTCAATCGACTGAATAACTGCAAGATGTGACTTCATACATTTGACCCATTTTTTCCCCTGGTATGTCCATGTGTGTGTGTGTGTGTGTGTGTGTTGATGCCATCTCACATTTCATGTCATGCATACGAGGTAGACTCACTGTGTTTTTAAATGTAAATTAAGTCAAACCTTAACTTTAAACCAGCTAAAAAGACACATGTTCAATGTCTCTTTTGATATGTTGACTTGCATGACTCAGCAGTTCCTGCACGAAACATGGCACAGAAAAAAATACACCCCTGTCCACAAGGTGGCACTATTATCCCATGATATAATATACAGTAGCTTTTTCTTTTAGGTCAGGAAATGTTTTGTTATTACATCAGTTGTCTTTAGTAGAAGCTACAGATAAGGCAAAGACAAAAATTGGACACTGAAAAGACGTTATATTTTCTTGGGAATATGAAGTGGTGTAAAAAGGAAGAGACTAATTTAAGAGAAACAGATACAGTTTGAAGCACTGGTTTAATTGATCTGACACTTTAAGTGTCAGACAACCTCAGTTTTTTAGAAAGGTAAACCTGTCCCACACATACAATATTTAGACCAGAGACCATTTATATTATATCTTGTCTATATTCATAGACAAGATGACAGCTTTTGTTGTTCTCATTTGCAATTACCTTTAATGTAACTCTTGAAATTTCATCTGAGGCCATAAACTGCAAGATTTCAGGTATGAATTTGAGCTTTTATTGTCATGGCACTGAATTTTTCTTTAGTCTAATCACTGACTTGTTGAATTCCTTTAGGGATGTCAGTGGCTGTGACACTGGTGTCATCTGAGTAATGATGGTAAAAGATGGAATATTTTACGATGTGAGCAAGGGTGAGTTGGAGGTCAGAGAGTGAGCAGAGTAGATTCACACAACATGTCCTGTAAATACGTCAAACAGTTAAGCACAGAGCCAACAAAATCCCCCACTCACTCTTTTCAGTCTGTCGAGCAGTATCTGAGACTAAAACTGGACTTATTGACGTCAGAACATGAATGCAATTTAAAGCAAGTGGATTTTTTTTCCAAATTTTCATTCACGAGGGACAAATTATTGACGCAGTGTTCTTTTTTCTTATTTCATTGTGTGCCTTTGAAAAAGGACCCAAACAGCTGTTGACCTGCTCACTAACACATGGATTGCATGGTTGTTACACATCAACAACAGAGACTTGGGGGATTTTTCCAGCAGCGCTTTCAGTTCATTCTTCCTTTTTGATTTTTTTGATCAGCTGCATGGACCACTCTGTGTATTTATAACCTTCTCAGCTACATTCAGCTTGCAAGCCGTATTCATGTGGGCTTCCTCTATGAAAAGGGAGAGATGGCTGCTGTTCTCTTTGACTGCACGTCTCAGGAGTGCAGAGGAGCAAAATGTTTACAGCTGCACCCAGTGATGGCTTTTTGAGAGCAGGCAAATGACTGTAGCAGAACTGAATGTGCTGTGATTGCTCTGCTCTCCTCACCATCTCAGAGGTCACAACTCAGGAGTCTGAACAGTCATTATAGGAAAATGCCTGCAGTAAGCAGGTGGTCAGGCTGCAGTGATAGCATGCTCGGAGGAGTGTTCTAACCTGAGAGAGTGCCATCCATTTCATTTATTGTCTGTCTGTACGTTTCAGCAGAAAATGTGACAATGCATATGTTATCTCGGGCAGCCCATGGCCAAGAGGATGTGTGTATATACTGCACTATATACGACAGGAAGGGACACCTAATAAAATGGCCTTTTTTTAGTGTGGTTTTTCTGCTGCTGTAGGTAATCGGCTTCACAGTCTGATGTGTGTGTGTGTGTGTTCGGAGATTGTAACAAGTAGTTATTTTAGTTGCCTTTCCGTTATTTCAAACGAGTCTGGCTATTCTACCCTGATCTTTGGCATCAATAAGGCATTTTCTTCCAGAGAACTGCAGCTCACTGGATATTTTCTTTTTCAGAGATGGTTTGTGCTTAACCCTAATCCCAACCCAGTACATCAACACTTTCTAAAATGCTCTGCTACTTACAGACATGCCACTAACCCTTAAAGACACTTAAATCACATTTTTTCCTAGATCTTAACTTCAGCAGGTTGCGTTGATCATGTCTATACGCCTAGATGCAAAGAATCAGCTTCACCAGACTCACTGGTACAACCTCTATTATTATGATACTCAGTAATTCATGAGCTGTAGAGAATATCTTCTGATGTTATGCGTCGAGTTGATTGTTCAAATTGATTTGCTATTGCATAGAAAGCCTTTTATTGCTCATGCCTTGTGTGGATGATTGTACTGTAATGGCTTTTTAATTCCATCTAAGCCCAGCATTGTCTCTGGAGAAAATGAATCAGACTCTTACTCCAGGAGCACTGAAGACTTGAAAGAAATGTCTATTGTCACACAAAGACGCTTTGAGAAGAATGTATCTGTTTTATTTTGTGGATCTTTTTTATTTCTTTTGCAGATACTGATGCCATGTAGTTTTCAGACTGTCAGGCTGCGTCAGTGATCTTTGTTGAGCTGGTCCTATTCATATGTGTCTGTGTGGAGAGAAGAATGGCAGTATTATCACCAGAGAGTGTGTCATCCCTGGGTGGAGAGCTGGAAAGCAGCAATCTTCTCTCTGCTGTCTCCCCTATTACACTCAGTGGGTGACACTCAGCGGCTCCTGTCTGATCGAACAAAAAGAGTGACACATGGCTGCGTGCACATTCAGTGTGGGCATAGATGCAGATGTCAGACTATACGCACACACACAAATACAGGGAGAACTGATATATGTAAACACACACACACACACAGTGGGAGGTGTGACATGCAGTGACTGGACATGCCATGCCGACACAGTTTTTGATTCAGTGAAATAAGGTGTCAGACAACCCCTTTTTCCAAATGAGGATTAAGATTTCATAACAACAGACATTTTAACACAATTAACAGGTTCTATACTGTTGCTCAATTACAAAACAATTTCATTGTTTAATCGTGAAGAGTCTGTAATTTCTCCTATGTTTGTTTGTTTGTTTGTTTGTTTTGTCAGGATGGATGTGGGGGAAAAAACTTGTGACAAAGAAGGTGGAGAAATAAGGCAAGCACATTTTTACATTTTGATGCTAGTCCTGTTTTTTTTGTTTTTCTTATTTTCCATATCAGTTTCCCTGGAAGTGGTTTGTATATGATCAGACATATACAAACACCAGACATCTGGTATTGAGATGTAAACAATTTCTCAACCCACTTCATGAGGAACCTTGGATTATTCTGCAGCATTTTGCCCAAGAGATGGACAGACACCCAGTATATTCATACTGAGGTGGAAAGCTACTGAAGAGTAAAATTAAATTTACTCGCGGTACTGTAATTGAGTAGGTTTTTGAATAAAAAAAAATTTAAAAAAATTAATTCATGCACCAGAAACTGTGGTAGTGAAAAGTGACAGTTATATTGGCGTTAAATTAAAGTCCCTGATCGAGTGAGAAAGTTAAAGCCTTTGTGACCTTTGACCCCTTTTGACTGATACATTATGTGTTTACATAGGTTTGCCTTTAGTTAAAAACAGTTCAGGTGTGATTTGTATCCCCTTATCCTTTTTGCACAATACAAGAAATAAACCCAACCTTATTAAAAAAGTAACTTACTGAGTAAATTTTAAACAAGCTCCTTTTTTTACTTTAACTTGAGTACATTTTTAGACCAGTACTTTTACTTGTACCTAAGTATAATGATATCAAAATAGTGGTACTTTTACTTAAGTAGAATATTTCAGTACTCTTCCCTCCTCTGGTGCCGTATACTGTTCTTGTTGTATGTTGGCTCAAATTGTGGAATATGGTGGAAGGGGGTACAAACATGAAACTGTAAATGCTTCGCAAGAAAAGATAAAAAGCCAAAATTGTCAGATGCTGGAATTGCAATTAAGGCTCCAAAATGCAGTTTTTGAAAGGCCACACTTCTTTCACAAGGGTGGCAATTAAAGATCCAGTGTGTTAAAATGAATTAGACTGCAGATTGTGACAAATGGAGGACTCCTCTGCTCACACCTCCCTTTCACATTCCTGTCAGGGAACTGTGGTGGTCTTAAGTGTCAGAAAGGACGTTGTTATTCATTTGCTTATTAAGCTTGAAAACATGAAACACACTCCGACTGACTCGTCTCTGTGGGCTGCTGTAGAAACATGCCGGTGCAACTGGCCTCCAACATTCAGCAATCCTGATAAAAAAACTGTACAGAGTTCTCATGAGAACTCATTCTCAAGTCGACAGCGAATATTAGAAAACTATTTTGTTACTTTATTCACCAAAGCCATCGGTATTGAGGATGACAGATGTTATTCTTCTGCAGAGGGCAGTATAATGATCATAAGAACAGCATTGACGTTTAAATTTGCTTGTAATCAGCTCAAAGTCACTTTGAACTCAGACAATATCGCAATAATCTCTGGAGTAAATTTCTTCAAATTTGACGTATCATTTTACTTGACTAGATATTAGTTTGCCAAAGGCAAGGATTCTCTGACATGCTTTGGCTACAAATCAAGACAAAATCACACCGTGCCAAAAAGTCCCTATTCTGGTTCTTTTCAGCTTGTCGAGCAGTAGTATATCATGGTCATTTGTGGATTTTCCGTGGTAAAAGATGCAACATTATTTATGTGGCGTTTAAAGACTATTTCCCTACATTCTTCTCCTTTGCCTTCTGTGGCATGCATTTAAGTAGCTTATCTTCTTTTACCCTCCAGGAATCAATAGTGTGCTCTTGGATGTCGGGTAAATAGTAAAGGGAGGCACTTGATGTGTCATGAACCGTCTGCTTGTTGTTGATAACGGCAGAAAACAGTAATGTACGCACTATTGATTTAAAGGCAGCCTGGTGTCTTATTTTCTTCAATACCACACAATGGTGCTATGAGGGTCATAGCGGGTAGAGGTCATGCTCCATTACGCTGTCTGCCCGATTTCTGTCACTGCCATAGATTTACTGGTGTAGAGATTATAGTTATCAGATTCATATATCTTCAAACTCTATAGAGTGTCCTTCCATCTCTCTAAATGTGGCTTGGTGAGAGTAACATTTTGCAAAATGACCACAAGCAACAATTTGTCATGCTGCGCCAGCTGATGTGCTCAATTAACTTTCTTCTTCTATACGGCTGCAGAATTACAGTTGAGTGTTTGCTGATTTAATGCAATAGAGGCTCCATACGGACAGAGTAATGTGATTTCCCAAGCTCTTATTCGGTGTCTGCAGCCGGATAGAGAGGAGATCTGAAGAGATGGCATCTGACTTGGGGCAGCCATTGAGCCAAAGAAGGAAGGACGTAATGTATGTGCAGGGGCCAGCAGCAAGTAGACACGCTGATGTGGTGAATTGGGGAGGAGGGGAAGGACACGTCAAGGTCAAGTGATTCTAATAAAGCCTGCAGTGAAGCCTCATTGAACCTCTGTATTGACATTTTTTTCTTCATCTGCAGGTAACCTAAGGTTAGAGTTGTAGCTGTGGCTTGTCAACATGATCAATATGCTAAGTAGCATGACCCGCCTGGGTATATGAATTCATAGCAGCTTTTTAAAATGCGAAAATTAATGAACATTGTGTCACAAGGTCAAACCACTGTGTGCAGCCATTATAGACGGTTTCAAAATATCAAAAAATAATTAAATGAGGCTAACAAAGAGTTATTTTGCATAAATTTATGGTCACATGCTAAACAGGATGCTTAGTACGCTACATTAATGTCAAGAGTCAATTATCTATATTTGTCATATTTATTTAAATTGTAAATAAATATGACTAATTCTATAATTCTATAATAAATAATTCTCAATGTGGCCCTAATACTCTGTCATAGCCACATTATAGACTTGGATGACAAATTATATTTCTTGCATTGGGTGTTTGGTTCTTTCCTTTTATTTTAATTCATAATAATAACAATGATATTTAAGATTTACAGATGGGCTTCTAATGTACAAAACGTGTTCGCTATTTATCCAAAATGACTCTGCACATGTTCAGCCTGGTTCCAGGCATCTAAATTCCTGCTGACATATCAGACTTCTGTTGTTGCACCTGGTTTAGATTTGAGGAACTACAGAACCAACTGGCACCTTTACAGGAACATGATCTCACCGTGTCAGCGGCAGAATCAAAACAAATATAGTGGAAACCGAAAGGAATTTCATCCCCACCGCCATGTGGTGCACTGTGCCACTTTAGGTGACGCATTACCTGTGGGGGCGGTACTTGTAATTAAATGCAGGTGTGCGTTCATGTTGCTGTTCATGGCTACAGCTCAGTGTGCTAAATCGTTTTACGGGGTTTGTTGGCGTGACGCCATTGTACACAGACCTTGGTGGTGCGCGTCATGCGTGCAGAGCTCTGCTCAGGTTATGGCTGACCTTGGCAGGTTGTTCGTGAGTGGCAATTGATTTGCCTGTCCTCCTGCAGCAAAACTGCGCTATTACTAACAAAGCTGTGTGTGTGTGTGTGTGTGTGTGTGTGTGCGTGCACTGGGCTGACTCGTTTTGCCTCTTTTTATCTATTTTTTCATTTCAGTTAGCTGTGGGTTTGAGTCGGAGTCACTCCTGTGGATTTCTGGCCTCAGGCTGTGGATATTTACTAATTAATTAACCACGTCGTCGGTACTTAATGTTTTGTTGAACTGTGCTCTGGCCATTACAGTTTGAATTCCAGTGGAACGTGACTTTTAATGTTTGAGTATTCATGATTCCTTTTGTATTCCCATTGTTCAGTCAGTACTCGTGTGAGTTATATTGTGTTCCACTCGATCCTGCCACAAGAGCAGCAGGCATCTGTAGAACATGTGGAGTTATTAAGACTGTGAATGAAAGAGAAACAGCCCGGTCAGAATATAGTGCTGTGCAAAAGTCATAGGGCACCGCCAACCTTGTATTTGTCTCTCAAATTCTGTGATCATTAGCATTTGGATTGGAATGATGTGCTGAAAGTTGGTCTTTATGGAGCCCCAGACATGACATGGGGAAAAACTAAGTTGTGGCCACAAAATAGATATGATGTGCACACTAAATACTAATTAACAAAAATAATAATAATACTAATAATATAATTCCCATGAATTACCCTGACAGTGTGTAAGCAAAAAGGGGTGCATATGCAAGCCTTTTAAACATTTAATCACATTTAACATTTATGTAATTTAAATTTGGCTATCTGGAATTACCATTACAGATATCTGTGATGTCATTTGGACTACTTGTAATTTCATTGTGACTATAGTACGAATTGTAGTTGTAGATACTTCATTTTTGACGAGTAAAAACTGAAATTGCTGATATCTGTAACTTGTAAGAATGTCGTTGCAGATATCGGTAGTGAATATCGTGTCTACCGATTAAATGTTAAAACTGCTTGCCATAGGCGCAAGAGGGCTGAAGCTGTACGATGAACAGAGGTGGAGTTTCATTTTAGGTTGGAAATGAGATACTTCTGAGATATTTTCAGAATCGTTATCACTGTATTTTTTACACAAATTAATATTTTTTGGGCATGTTGCACTTATTTCGTGGCCACAAATTAGTCGTTTTTGCGCACGTTATACCAATTATGTGGCCATGAATTAGAGTTTATTCTCCCCCATGTTGTGTGGGGCCCTGTAGGTCTTGTATATAAGCAAACTGTCAATGAGTTGAACTTGTACATGTGTATGTAACAGACTTTGAATAATCATGGAATAATAGACCTTTTTCTCAGCAGGTTTCTGTCAACATGAAATAGTCAGACAAACACAGGGTTTACCAATAACATGAATTAAAGGTAGGTCATATTAAATACTTGTCACTTAAACTGAAAAATATCTCATTTTAAAACTGCATAGCTGCGCATTTGCTGTATTTTCTGCAGAACATCAGGTCATGTTGGTTGTGCTTGAAAAGCCACTGAGTCTGCGCCCAAAGATGGAAAACAAATGGTGACATCAAGGTCCAGAGGTAATTTTAGAATACAATCAATACAAATTATATTTGTCTTTGTTTTCAGTAACTGAAGCTGATCATCATTGTTGTTGTTATAGTGTACAACCTTGTATATACCCAATGTTTGAAGTTTGCTTTGAAAACATGTCCACTTGAGTGTTTTAAAAGCTTCCTCTGCCTCAATCTTTCATCTCATTGGTTATTTTCCCTCCGCTGTCAGCTGATCTGTTGTTGGCTGTGATCCCATCTCTACTCTCAATCACAGACATGCCTTCAAGGCACTGTGACATCCACACTGCCTGTTTATAGCAGGGTCATAAAAAACCTTCCCTGCATCAATATTCCCCATATCAGCGCTCTCTGCTGTGCTACAAACCACTCGCTGACTGCCAGGGAGGCGTCCGATCGAGGTTGTGTAATCACTTTGGTATAGCCGACGGCCCGGTGCTCTCAGGATCTAAAGGGCTCTTCAGTTTTTTTTTACTGTACCTGAGACAACAAAGGCATAATAAGCTCATTATTGAGATATGGGCTTGAAAACTAAACTGCTTTCATATTCATCTGTGAGTGATTGTATATTTGATGCACATGTCTACACTGTACAACTAGATTTGAATGTGTAGTGAGCCAAAGCAGATTTTTGGTTTTCTAGATTCATACTACTGGTATCTTTCTGCATCTATATGAAAAAAGGATTGCTCCTCGATAGGTTGAGCCAGGAAATAAAAAGCTGGCTGCATTTATAATGTACCAGCAGCAGCCACTTGGGAAATACAGTTTCATTTTCCATTTCTTTGACAATCCTGGAAAGGAAGACTTTTTGTGGACATACACAGGCATGGAAGAAGAACTCCATTATCTGTTCTTGGGTTTTGTAAACAGAATCTTTTATTAAGCTTAAAGAGTTTTTGCACTAGACCTTTATTGCAGTTGGATGGATTTGCTTTTTTGGTGAACATTGCTGTGGGCTAATTAAAACAAAAACCCAAACAATCCCAAAGTACCCCATTCACAACATACACTATAAAGCAGCAGTGTGTACATATTGATGATTTGTTGTTGTTGTTGTTGACATGATTATTCTGTCTGAATATAAACAACATAACATAGTGTGTGTACTGCGTCCTTCATCTGAACTGTCAAGCAATACTATCAGACTTGACTGAGGGAGATTTTGTGCGTATAAAGTGGCAGCGCAGGAGGGGGCGGGGCTTGAAGCACTTATCCTATCAAGTTGCTGGATGACTGGGGGTTTTTTTGAGCACCAGAATTCACTTCTAGGTGAATTTGGGCTCTTTGTTTTTTAAGTCATACTCAAAACCTGTTTGCAGGCTGTTTCACTTTAGTAGTGCAACGCTCTGTCTTGACATAAAATAATCGCTTCCTGTGTGCAGCACCGGAATGCTGCCGTGTGACGCGAGGTGTAAACACTGCAATACTGAGAAACACAGAATAGGGTCTGTGACACAGATACACTTGTGTGACCCCATTCAACAATGCTTTGAATGTAGCAGATAGTTGTTTATTATTAAAGGCATTAATGCACGACAGGTTTGTTGCAGTCATTTCTACATGAAACCGTATAATCCCTGGAATGCGTTCTCTTCTAGAATCCAAACAATATTGTTAAATTATGTTCAACATGAGCTCTGGCTGTGTCAGACCCTGTCCTACCATAAAGTCGTGTTCAATATATCATACCAAAATAAGGCAACTGTAGAGATTCCACTTGGCTCAAAGAGGTGGCTGTTAAAATGAAACAGACTCGTTTTTTTTTTTTTTAAATTCACATCTGTTTTATGTCAAATTAGACAATGAGAACACAGTGTTCTGTTGTGTGTCAGGACTGTGAATGCTCTCCAAATCAAAACAGCGATTGTGAACAGTACTGCCATAGCTTTTATTCTATTGGAATGTACCCTAATCTATATCTATGTTTCCATGAGCTGCCTGTGGACCTACAGCCTCATTTCAATTAGAGGGTTCTTCCCTCTGAGGGATCAGTAGTTAGTGAGGACTGCAGGGTCTGGTGTCTGAGCAAGTACGCATGGAAGTGATGAATGATAGTAATCTCACAGCTGTAACACAATCACAAACACCTCACTTTGGGGACACTAGGAGGGCCTTTTGTGAGTTCACACAAATTTTATTACAAATATACATATAGATAACAATACCTCTCTCTCTTTCTATTTATATACCGTGTTTACCTTATTCTTTACATTTACTGTGTATGTACATAATTATGCAGTGTTTCCCGCAGAATTAGATTCTGTCTGGGGTGGTAGATGTCGCCGTTAGGAGTGGGAGTGGGGATGTTATGTCATTGTCTGCATGCCCATCGTTGTTATGCAGAGTTCTGCTCGACAACGGCTGTAAAAAAAAACGTTTTGATTTTCTGTTCTGAGGATCCACAGGGCCGCTGATGGAGCGGGGACTTCTCCTTGTGCGGCCAGTGACTTGTCAGACTGTGACAGACGAGTCCATAAGTCTAATGTCAATGTTTTGGGAGACGGAGACAAACAAACAGCTCTGCCATGAGGCAATGACACAAAACACAAAGTTACAGGTCTTTTATGTCATCATGAGAAGCTTAGAATTTGTCGGTTCATTAAGAAATTGTGGTGGGACAAATATTAGATATTATTACCAACAGTAAATTAATTACTTAGGTAATTTATAGGAAACACTGACTGCTACTGTTACAAAAAGCCATGCAATATCTACATTATTGTATGTACTTTATCTATCAAAGCTACTTTGATCTCAATAAATAGTAATAAATTATCCACCTCTTACTTTTGTACATTGTTACACATATTATTTACATTACTGCTTTGGATTAATATTTTCCCTTTTTTAAATCATAACCTGATGTCAGTTTTAGCTGCTTTTATTGACTGTGTAATGAGTTCCTTCACTCCACATCCTCAGAAGACAGACATTTCTGTTGAGCATCTTTGTCCCCAAATGTCACCTTTTTGTTCCTCTTTGGGTCGATCCAGGAGTTGTGGATGATGGCGTTATTAGGTGTGGGATCTGCCTCAATGATGGACACCACTCTCTTCTTCATCTTGCTTTTCAAGACTTTCTGGAACTTCTGTCTTGTAAAGGCATAGAGTAGAGGGTGAAAGATAGTGGTCCCATAAGCCATGACCAGGAAGCCCAGTCTCAACTTGACCATTAGGTCACTGGGGCCCACACTCAGGATGACTGTGTTGAGTACTGTGATGGGTGTCCAGCACAGGAGGAAAGTAGACACAATCAGGAGAGACATCCTGAAAACTCTTTTTTGGCGCTCTCGCCTTTCTCTGTGGCGTTTAACAGCCCTGCGCAGGGCAATGATTACAGACACAGAAGTACGCATACCCAGTGTGGGGTTGCGGCTGCTACTGCTCTGCGATCCATCTGTGGCCTCTTGCTGTGGTGTCATGGCCGTCATGGATGGACACTTTTTCCTGCGAGCCTTCTTCTTCTGTGAAGCGTGGAAACGGGTACCGATGCGAATATTGAGTGCTTGCAGGATCTTTGAGTAGGTGATGAGCATGACAACAACAGTAAAGAAGAAAATGGGTATCTGAGCAAGCAAGTGGTAATACAAGCCAAGGTCTGTATAGTACTGGTTAGTGTGGACCACATTCTCCACAGCTGTTTGGTTCAGCTCAGCATGGCCCTGTGCAAAAAAGCCCACTTCAATAAAGGGTACAAGGAAACTAACAAAGGATAGCACCCAAATGGCAGCCAGCAGAGTCAGGGCACGGCCCATAGTCAGTACTCTGTTAGCTGGTTTGACTGAGATGTCATAGCGATCAAGGGTGATGGCAAGCACATTAGCGGCAGTGGCAACACTAGCAAAGGAGACACAGGCTTCATGGAAGCAGCAGACAAGTGCTGTGTCTCCCTCCAGGGACAGCAGCACCACCACGATAGTGAGGGGGATGCAGCACACACAAATCAGCACATCCAATACATGGAGGTTCATCGTGACAATGTTACTGACAGAGCTAATGAGGTTCGACTTCATACAGTAGAGGGCAAGTACAGTGAGGTTTGAGCTCATGCCCAGGAGGATTTCCAGCATGAGGAATCCAGTCAGGGAGACCTGGAAACTGACAGGATAAGAGTAGGGGCTCGGGGTCGCCGGACTCATGGTGCGGCTGATGGGTTCGGTGTTGTCGGTGACTGTGACGTTGCTCATGGTGGCTTCTTGTTCCAGATTGGGAAGGATATGCATTATCCTGTGTGAGGAGAGAAAAGAGAGAGAGAATTCATGAAGAGGAAAACCGTGTGCATCTCTGAAAAGTTGTAATTAACGCATATCTGAGAAATCTTGTCAGATGTAATGGAAGCATTTGGCAAACGATAAGGAAATCTTTTGAGTTAAAATGAAGTGAAATGAAAAGCTGAGAGCTGTGCTGGACCCTTTTTTTCCCCTGCAGACTACAGTGTCTCACAATGAGCATGACAACACAAGCAATAATTACCTCACTTCAATCAGCTTCTAATTTTCTTATCACCATCCTTGATCACATAGTTGCATTAAAACAGAGATGTGTCACGTAACATCTCTTTAATGTATTTGCATTTACCTTTTATGTAGCGAATGTGGAGGAGGATGAAGGCTGTGACGAATGAAGCAGATATTAACTCTATTTAGATAAGATTAATGTAACATTTAGGAGGTAGGTAATAAAATATTTTCCATGGTCCTTAGTTACTAAGCCCATAAATTGTCTCAGCCTTTTAGTCCTTGCCAAATGAGGACAACTGAAGGTGGTTCATGACTAACAAGAATATTTTGCCAGAGAATCATGTTTACCTCATTATCAGCAGGCTTCCCATTCTCACAGAAAAAAACAAAAACTTTGATATACGAGATGCTTGTTCAGACGGGACATAAATAATTGATGAACTAACATGCGCTCCAAAAATACTGTTTGTGTTTGGGACGGTAATTAACGGGGGAGGGGGGGTTAATATTCACATGTACTGTACAACAAACGGGTTAAATGTGCACGATGAATATTATCCGCCAACACCACTACTGCATAAAGAAATACATCCAAACCAAATGGTATTGTAGATAATATGGTAAAAAAAACAAAAATATTTTGTAATATTTACCCTTCCCTCCAGCACTATCTGAATACCAGGGCTGTGTAATCAGGCCATACAGTCTGTGTTAGATCCACAGAGACAAGCATCGCATCCAAACATGGCCAGTGGAAAAGTGATTCTGTATCAGCAGGGCCTCCCAGTGAGGCTTTTCCTTTCCCTGCTTGGTCCTCCCAGAGAGGCTGGCAGCCAGCAAAGCACCTTTCTGTCTTGACAAAGAGTATCTATGGACAGCCAGCTTTTTCTTCCTGACTTCAACGACAAGAAAACTAAGAAATCATCCACCTGCACCCAGTAAATGACAGTTAATGTCCTCTCCAGGCCTTTTTTTTCCAGATCTCTGGTCTGTTTGTTTTGGTAATGGTGGTAGCACTGATGGGTGATTGGAACAGGGATAAGATGTCGGAGCCGCCTCCTGTTTATAATCTCATGATATTCCCCGGAAGGAGAATCTTTCCCCTGCACAGAGGAAGGAATGCACTGCTCACACTACAATCCAAACCCTTGCTTTTTGCTTATTGTCCCCAGGGAGAGTGTCGTAGTTAGATCTATAAATATAGAAAATGTTTTACATCCATTAGGTTGTACTCCAAGAGTCAGTGAGCCATGTTCATGTAGATTCCCCAGTGTGCGGCACAGTAACGTCCAGAATCGGTCCAGGAGAGGTCAGTGCATCCAGGCAGCATCCAGGCCCATGTGTCTCCTGGGATCACTAATGGAACAGGCCTTCACTCTCCACCTTTCCCATCAGTCTCTGTACGCCTGGCTCCAGCCGCCATTGACTTGGAACTCGAGCACAGATCTCCAGTTCTACCTCTTGACACGTTGATCCCTAAATCACTGGAGACGGCTCGAGCGAAGCAGATGCTCAGGATGCATATGTATCCAATCACCATGAAGTGTGATCATAGTGACATTTGTTTCTTTTTTGTTTATCTGACAATATTTATTTGAGCTTGAGAGGGCAGTTGGTGCAGCAGTATGGAAGAAGGTCATCCTTATGAGGTAGTGGAAGTAAGAGCCCACTTATGTTTTATAAAAAAAAAAAGACCTCAGACAATGCTTTAGGAAGCACACAGCATCTCCTGTCCGTCCTTCAGCCCCACATCTTTCTTTCTCAGTGACCTGAAGAAAGAGAGAAAGAACAAGGTAATGGTAGAGGATAGGAAGGCAGAGAGTGGGAGGAGTAGGAGAGTGAAGCGTGGGGGATGAATTAATGAAAATAAACATTATCCTCAGTAGAGAGAGGCGACATGGAAAATCATATTAGCATAGCAACAAGCCTCTGATGTCTAATCATGTTCCTGTGCATTGCCTGATGCGCTTTACATCTTTGCTGTTGCATTAACATAAAAGTAACAAAACAGAGCTTGTACAAAAACAATGGGTATTTCACACCCCAGCCTTCTGCTTTCAGATGGATTACAGTAGTATTTTGCTCTTGCTGCTGCTGCTGCTGTTGTTGTTGTTGTTGCTTATATTACTACAAGAAAAGCTCAGTGTACATTATCACATTCAGCCTCTGTGGTGCTGGAACGCTCATACAATTTCTGTCAAAGGACAGACTTGCTTAGAGCTTTAGCGCAGTGTTGCTCCTTGGGGAACTTAAAGACATGGATGCTGGCTCCAGTGTCAATGCATGTGATCCATGTAATGTCCTCAGAGGAACATGTCGGTCATTGTTCAAGGTTGCTTCAGTGTGGCATGCCACACTTTAAGATGATATATTGTCAGCAGAAATGAGCAATGAACACCAGGCAAGAGAGGGGACCATGCGTGGTTTAAAGGTGCACAACCACAAGTGTCTTGTATCA
The DNA here is from genome assembly GCF_958295425.1 of Solea solea. Classification (NCBI taxonomy): domain Eukaryota; kingdom Metazoa; phylum Chordata; class Actinopteri; order Pleuronectiformes; family Soleidae; genus Solea; species Solea solea. The sequence continues at coordinate 11,720,184 of NC_081145.1, read as the reverse complement.
TAGGAGTGTGACAGTTTGGACTATGATGTAAGCAGCACAATGAAAACGTGTATATGCAGTCATCTTAATGTATAAAACAAAATAACAAAAGTGTGTTACAATGTGATTCTTACAATACCAGTTGCTTTGAAGTGCAGCCATGTTTTAATCATCTGCTCGTAGTTTTTTACTTTAACCACAACCACATGTTTCTGAATGAAAGTCTGTCATGAAGTTAAACGATATTGTTGGCTCCTAATCCTATGCATTTGATTGGTTGTGACAGAGATGTTCGGCAGTGACTTTGCTTTGCTGTCACAGACTAGTCTCTCAGCTGAGTGCCGTAAACCAAACCAATAAGTAGAGTGACCCATCAAAACACAGCACAGCTCACCATGCAGGATAAACACAGATGATCCGGGACTGGTCCATAACCCACTCTGTCCCCTCTCCTCTCCACCTCTGCAACAGTCTACGTTTGACGGATATCAATTTCTGATTTATCCTCTGCTCCTTTCAGCAATAATCCAAGAATTAGGACTGGATATTAATGAACATATAAGGGTCACACTTCTGACAGATGTTCTTTCCTTCCTGAGTTCCAGGCAGAAAAAAAACCCAAAAACAAGTCCACAGAGATTAGTCCTGACAGAGATGTTGGTGGGATTCTTCTTTTTCCTCTTTTGTCCTTGTTTTTCTCTTATCATCCATGTGGATTGGTGTCTGAATACTCATCTCACCAAGTGTCTATGTACCCTCCCTAACAGTCTGGATTGGAGTGCAATGGTTTGCACTCCTGGTATCTCTCTATCCTCTGCTCTGCTCTCTTCTCTCTACCTACTCCCTCGTTCCCTCACTCTCTCTCTCTTACTGCGGAGGTTTGCAGTGCTCCCCCCATCCTGATTGGTCTTCTGTAATAGGCTTAACCCTCTCCTCTCCAGTAAAGGGAGGTATTTCCTTTTGTTCTGACTCTATCATCTCTTCCCTACCAGTATCTGTGGCATCCCTTTCTGGGGTTGTAGTGATTTGGGGGAAAAAGGCTTCTACTACCCTTTGGCACAGTGATGCCACTGCACCGAATACACAACCTGCTGCAGAGCAGTATAGGCAGACTGTTTGAGGAAAAACAGCAGTAAATGCTGGGGATGATGTGTTAATTAGTGCTGTCAAGATATAATGATCAAGTAATGTTTTTTTTTTTATTCTGTAGGAGGAATGATGTGGATGGAGAGCCAGTAGAGAGAAGCATTTTTTTTGTATTGATTTGTGAACATTGCTGTAAATATGCACGTGCAAGTGAGCACAAGAGGCAAAGAGACTGACTGGGCAGCTGTGAGTAGGAGAGACGGATTATGCAGAAAGGAATAACAGTCAGAAAAGAAGAGATGGAGGATAGTGGCTCTGATTGATAGTTTCAATTAAGTTGCACTGTCAGATTACTTAGAGGTTGAACACCCTCCATTCCTTTGTCAAGGTCCATTTGTCAGGTGCAATTATTGCCAGAGGGCATTCAGGTACCTGGCAGCCTCCAGTCAAGAGGACGAGGCATCTGTCACTCTGGCATGGCTTCCTGATAAACTAATGATTGCTCCATAGAAAACACATGTGCTGTTGTTCCAATTGTGACAGTTTTAACAAAAAAAAACCTACTTAATTATTAAGGCATTAAAAGTTGATGTGCTCCAGTTTATAACAAGGAGCAAAAAACTTTGGTTTAACGTTTTTAAAAAATATATAGTTGATATTTTTTACATTTGATTTGACTATACCAAACCGTTAAGCTTTCTTGATAGTTTAATTTAAATAAAATTGGAAAGAAAGACAAAAACGGGCACTGTAGTGTAATTGTGTAATGTGTTGCATATTGCATAGAGCTTACTTTGTGACTTCCTCTGTGTATGCTGCCAATCACACCTGCTCTGACTCTCCCACTGCAGCATGTTGGCTTCCGTCCACCTCCTCTCTGACACCTCTAATCTTCATTAGCTAAAGCTATTGTTTTTACCTGACCCTTTCTTACTGCTGTGGTTGAAGTGATTGAAGCTTGGTAATGTGAGATTATCACACTGCTGGACTGTTGAGCTTTTGTGCATGGATGGACGGATGGATGGATTGGCATGATGTGTTATTCCTCCTAGATGTTGCAGTCTAGACCACACATAAGCAACATATGACCCTAGGGTTGAATCACAGAACCGTGTGGCCCCGCAAGCAAACACAGCTTGACTTTTATTATTTATTATAATATATATTATAATAAAGTAGTCATAGGATGTGCAAGTAACTACTGCTTAAAAACCTGGAGTGTAAATAAAAAAGTTACCTCTCCACCACTGGTTATTAGTCACACTTTGCATTTTACATTTCATAAATCGTGTTTCCATGCATGTTCCATATTAGTGTATATTAGGAATCTACAGTATATCTGACACGGAGGCCAGAACCTTGCAGCAACCTTGGGAAGTTACACTACTGTGTCAGGCTGTAAAAACGTTGTGGTTTGTTCCTCATCTTTACCCATTGCATTGGTCATCCAATAGTGGCGACATTGGGAAGGTCAGCAGCAACAGGCTGGTCAACATGATGGAAAAGCTGTGCCACTTTCACCCACAGGACCCCTCATGTCCTCCCCCCCCCCCCCCGAAACTGAACTGTAACCTCTTATAGATTTGTCACTGCTTTTGAATTTGGCCTTTAAAGGGACAGTTCAGGCATTTTTTTAAAGTCTGCTTACATGACGGTACTCCCACCACTGACATCACTGTGTGCCACCACCATGTTGGCATCACTGGAAACCAGTCTGAGACATGAACACTCACTATCAATGAAAACATGGCTGCTAAATGAAACACAGGAACCGGAAACTGCTCCCTCCCTCCACCAAAGACCATTGAGAAAGTCAGTGACTTTACAAGGGACACACTTGTTGTTCCTTTACTGCCTCCACCAGTAACTACAAATGCATTGTTTTCTGACTTAAGCGTTTAAATCCTTCCATTTACCTAAGTAACACAAATTCTCTGGTCTAATGAAAGGACGCAGCAGTAGACCAGCAGTGCCTGTGTTTCCTCAAGCTAAAAACACAGATTTCCTCTCTGGACTTTGGTGCAGCGGAGTGAGAAATTAACACATTTTTCCAGCTGGAAAATGCATTCTAACGGTTGGATAAAACAGGGAATTTAAACAGACATAGTGTTTATTAGGAAATCTTTCTGTTAAGAGGATGCAATCTGTTTTTCCCTGTGTCCGCACTGCCAGCAGTGCGGGTGAGTGTGTACATCTGGTTTGACAATGGCAGGGATATCAAGGTGTCAGTACCTTGTACAATTACACGTTTGTTTTTTTTTGTTTTTTTAAAGAACAACAACACTTGAATATCCATTCTTTGGGCTCATGGTTAATGTTGACTTTATTTTTTTTTCATTCTGGTTTATTATGCAGGGGAAAAAAGTGACTCCACCTCTCCTCTTTCCTTCAGTCCCACCATTTATCCCTCTTTACTTCTCTACAGGGACTCACTGTTCTTAGTGGGCATAGCTGTTAAAACTTGCATAGCTTTAATATTGTCCACCTGTACTGTTTTATGGATATAATTTTAATATCTTACAATTTCTGGTTTACATTTCAATCAATTCACTATTATACTTAAATTTGGCAGAATATGATACGTTTTATATTAGGTAAATTGGACTCTCTTAATTGACCATAGGTGTGAGTGGATGGTTGTCTCTATATGTGGCCCTGTGATGGACTGGCCAACCGTCCAGGGTGTACCCCGCCTATCGCCCTATGTCGGCTGAGGTTGACGTAGCTCCCTAACGTTTTGTCAAGGAGTAAAGGTAGTGTTTAAATACCTGGGGTCAACCATCTGAAGGAATGGACAATGCACAAGAGAGATGAAGAAGAGAGTGCAGGCAGGGATGAGTGTCAGGGTTGATGTGTGACTTAAGGATAGCAGAAAAGGTGAAAGGGAAGGTCTACAAAACGGTAGTGAGACCTGCTATGATGTATGGCTTGGAGGCAGTGGCAGAGCTGAAGATGCTGAGCTTTTCGTTGGGAGTGACCAGGATGGACAGGATAAGGAATGAGCATGTTTAACAGACAGCTCAGGTTGAACGGTTTGGATATAAAGTAAGAGACGCAAGAGGAGGAATAGTGATTACATTGAACAAAGGATGTTGAAGATGGAGCTTCTGGGCAGGAGAAAATTAGGAAGACCACAGAGAAGGTTCATGGATGTTGTCGAGAAGGACATGAGGACAGATGGTGTCACAGAAGAGGACACAAGGGATAGGACAAGATGGAGTCAGATGATCCCCTAAAAGGAGAAGCAGTAGAGAGGAAGAAGAAGCTTAACCTTTTGTCAAGGGATAAAAAAGTAATTAAAGTAAAAGAGGAAATACTACTGCAAAGTACACTTCTGATCTTTTAAGACATCTCGGAATGTCAAATAACTATTTAGCCTGCATATTTTAGTTTATTTCCAAGAGTATTTTTCTTTTCTATTTGAACATAACAGCTAGCAGCAGCTGTGCACATCCAATCCCACAGTGGGTCAGGTGTTTGATAGAGAAAAACAAAGGATTACCTGCACACTGAATAGCTCTGAACCTCCCTAGGGGATGTCGTTTGTGACCTTCCAGGAGCTGGGTATTGCACAGCTATTGTGAGCCTTATTGAGGCAAAAAAAGAAATGTAATGAGCTGATTGAAAGCACCTGCAGCAGGGAAGGGTTTGTGATACCTTTCAGTACTGACTGTATACAATACCCTGGGACCATCTGAGAGGTCATAAACCAATAATGTTAACTGGGGCCTTCACAACTCTTCAATGTTTCTCTCCTCTCCTTTTCCATCCCTCCTCCCTTCTTAGCACTCACACCATGATGACAATAACTTTGTTTTCTCTCCCTCCATCTAGTTTATGATCTTCCTCTCTCTCTCTCTCTCTCTCTCTCTCTCTCGCCCCCTCTCTATTCATCCAGACTTGACACCACAGCTCAATTACTATAACTATTATTATTACTACATATTTTATAGCTACTCATTTCTGCTAATGTTATTATTATCCTCATCTATCCTTCATCTATGGCTTGCCCCTTTCTGACAGATGATGAGTTGGAACCAATCCCCGATAGCATTGGGGATTGGAAAAGAGGCATGTCGCACCCTGGACAGGATGATGTCCATTCTTCTTTTCACCCACCTCTCCTTCACTTCCCCCTTCTTTCTCTCCTCTCTCTTGAGAGGTTGACGTTTTCATTTTCTGCATGTTATCCCTGAGCAATGTTTTCGCTGAGCTTTTGCCCATTGAAGGCCCAACTGCTCAGTGCAATGACTGTTTTATACAACATACTTTGATATTTCCTGATTACACACACATCAGTGTAATTGCACATCACTACCTTTTAAACTCTGGGTTCCAAACCTTCAAATATTATCAACCTGACCTTAATTCTATAACTTTTATATTATTTTGGCTGGTGCATGCTGGTGTTCTGTCAAGTATCTCTGCATTGTTGTTGAAAGAGGAACTCAAGAGACACTCCTGCAAGCCTCTCAGACTGTGAGAAACAAGATTCTCTGGTCTGATGAAATCAAGATTGAACTGTTTGGCCTCAAGTGAAAGCCTCGTGTCTGGACAAAAGTGGGCACCGTCCATCACTTGACCAGACCTGACAGTGAGGCATGTTGGTGTTATTCACTGGCAGGAACAGGGACACTGGGATGAGGGGGAAGCTGACCTAAGTAGAGTACAGAGTTACAGTATTTCTAATGAAAACCTGGTCCTGAGCAACCAGAACCTGAAACTTAAGATCAATTAAGAACCTATTTTTAAAAGATGAAACACTGTTTTACATGTAGCCCAATCTCTGATAATGATATTTGTAATTTCCAACTGTAAAATATGTATTAGTCAACCTTATTACAAATACTCAATAAGTGACATACTGTAGTTTTGAGAAATTTCTGGAAAGTTCAGACTCATTTTTAATAATGCTGTTGGTAATCCTTTATCCCCTTTCAATTCATTCTTACTCTTTACCTCTCCTACATTGTCCATGTTAATTTAAAAAAAATATTGTGGACATTTTTGAGAAAATTAAAGTATGTCAGCTCAACTTTGAATAATGCGCTCTGTAATTTACATTTCATATATTGAGTTGACTAAAAACCAAGTCATCTGAAAAACTATTCACCAAACTATGTGAAGATACAAATAGTCACAGCAGCCCTTGTTGACAGTTTCGCATTACATTACCCACACATAATGATGCCCATGGATCATGCATGCTAGAAGGAACATGATGAGCTTTCCAGTCACATATGACTAAGTTTCTTGATAGAATCTCTTCCCTGGTACTATAACAATGGCAGCCTTAGTTACAGTCTTACTAAGGGCCCTTGATCACACTGAAATACGCATTTCCATTCCAACTGACATACTGAGACCAGGATTAAGAAGCAAACACTGACCTGTTTTAATGGTGTCATCAACTCTCTCATTGGATTTCCACATTGCATGACATGGAGCATGGCACATGTGTGGAGGGGAATGACAGATGCAGCGAGAGCTAAGTATAGGACACTTTGGATTGCACATACACACGTGTGCTATGTGTGTGCCATGATATATATATACACCCTGTCTCTCTACCATCTGGTTGTCAAACTGTAATTACACAGCACATCATCGCAAAACAGCTTCTGCATCCGTGCCTGCAACTCGAGGCAGTGCATTTTCAGTAAGGAGGTCCTGAGGAGAGTGGAAAGGGGATGTTTGGGTGACCACCTTTATTAGCTTTGGACCCAACTTTTTAGGAAACGTTTCAGTTTAAAGAGGAGTAAACGTGCTTCTGCAAAAAACACTGCATTACCAAAACACAGGAGTTCAGTAGAGTGACGTTAATATTTGATTGTCATTAATATTTCACTCGGCTTTTCTCACAGTCCCGAGACTCTCAGTTTTTCTCTCCTTTCACTCAGAGTGCTTGTACACACCTATAGATCTGCTGCCTTTGTCCACTCAACCCTGCATATTTCTTTGCCTGTTCGTGGAATGACGATACCATATATCAGTATGGGATGGTGCAATGGTGGGGTGGAAAACTGCAGAAGCAGAGGACCCAGCACACAGACTTTTATCTAGCTCCCTGCAGCAGGCTTCCTGCACTTACGTTCATTTGGTGCCTCTGTGATTTGCTCCAGATTGCTCCAGAACAGAGCAGCTGGTTGCTAATGTTGTAGTGGTCTGTTGTCATCTGATCTTATTTAAAAGGCCCCTTTTACAGACCTCTTTTCGAGGTTATTCTACTTCAACCCATTGACCTGACAGTGAAATTATGGCTTCTGAGCTTCACCTCGGTTTGTCCCCCATATATTGTAGAAAATGTCTTTTTCTTCCTTCACTAAACCATTATATCCACCTCCTAACTCATCGATGCATGGTGCCACATGTACAGTAAGCTCACATTGTGCCTGGGGTTTGACCACAGGACAGTCTGCTTTGGCCCCAATCCCTGTGTCCATGTTTGTTTGGTAAGAGATGAAAGAGCATGGATGAAAAAATAACATTGAAGGGGGAAAAGAAGCCCATCCTTACCACCTACATTAAAGGGGCCTGTGTGTAAGTGGTCTGATATTTTTATGACCTCCATGAAGGAGGTTATGCTTTTGGCCGTGTCTGTTTGTGAGAAGCATAACTCAAAAAGTCGAGGACAGATTCAAACGGAAAATGATTAGGATGAAGGTCGTTTGTGTGCTTGTTTAGATTAGATTTTGGTTTCTTTTAAAATGTTGTATGCAAATTATTGGCAGTTAATTAACATATCAGTGTTAGAACCGCTCAGATTTAACACCAGCCTATTATTTCATAATGCAGGTGCAATTATTAGTCTCCATCAGGTGCAGGTATTAGATTAAATCAGTCAGAGATGGGGTGATCTTATAAAGTTGGTATTTAAAATACAACAGTTCCCTGGCATAAACAGGTCATCCACTAATTGAAAAGTTGGTAGCACAATATGGGAAAGAATCCCAAATTGTCGTCATTGTAACATTAGTGTATCTGTGAGTGCGTCAATAGAACATAGTATATTACTAGATATTTCACAGTGTCTTGAACACACTCAATTTATATCATAAATCAGTTTCCATGCCAACATCATATGATCACCAAAGTTAACTCAATAACCTGGCTCATTGCGTTTCAAATTGACATCAGGGGAAGCAGCCAATCATTTCCAGCAATGGGCAAGAGGTGAGTCAGCTTATCATAGTGCTGACAAACCAACCTTCATGCTCACATTCACACTTAGTTACCCAACGCAATCTGGCCGAGATCAGGGTTAGAGTCTTAAATTGTCCTAAGCTGCATGTATTTGTATTCCCAAAGCACCTTAAATGAGAAACAGTAACTTCATCAATATTCATTATTAGTAGTTATACTGGAAAAGTAACAATAAGGTAATAGTATAATAGTAGTATGGTTAAAACATAAATTGACTCTTTCATACCGTATAGATTTATATTCATATTTTTTTATTTTGTAAATAATTGCTACTCTACTCTTCTTTTTTATCGCTCTAATATTATTTATTTGTTTTTGTACCAACGATCAGAACAAATTCCTCATATTGTGTAAGTTTCACATTGCAATAAATCTGATTCTGATTCTCATTCTGAAATAGGGAAGTCATATTGTCATGTCATCGTATTTCTATTGTAGAGATAGAAATAGTAGAAATATCCTATACTATAATACTTTATTCTTAATACCCCACTAATACATTGTTATTACCAAGCTCTATCTATCTATCTATCTATCTATCTATCTATCTATCTATCTATCTATCTATCTATCTATCTATCTATCTATCTATCTATCTATCTATAAGGTTATAGCTATGAAGTCATGAACTAGGTGAAGTCCCCTTTTTAACACTGACTATGGGGTGAGAGACCGTCCATGAAGTTCCTTCTATCCCCAGTGCTCCCTGCACATGCTCAGCTGGGACACACTCTTGGCTGTTTCCTGCTGTAATTTGACCTCTGACTGTTCTCTATCACAAAGATGAACAGCTTCTTTTCCATCAGTCCCTAAGAAGTCGGCCACTTCCTGTCACGGTGCAACATTTGTTTATGTGAGCCATGTCAGAGAGCATCAGCTGAGGCGTGGGAACGCAGGGGAGTGCACGGGGGACCCCACACTCAGTCGACTGCACTGGGAGGCTGAATATTGGGGGTAAGCACGTAGAGGATGATAAACACGCGGATGCACTCGTTCATGCTCCTCCTTACAGACACTCAGGCGACAGAAACACTCAGTGTTTTGTAATCTTATTTCATGCAGTCTTGCTGCTACTACTGGGGCTTCTGGAGTTACTGGAAATTTACAGTTTTCCTTTACAGCCATTAGAGTTACAGGACCTAAGTCAAGTTTGTTTTCATTGACAATATTATAATATATAAACCTGGATCTATGGATATTTAATGATTAATTTCCTTGATGCATATCAAGAAATCAGTATTATCTGCCATGCTTTTTTTGTGGAAAGGCCATATCCATCCTTATGGTTTCTAAAAAGCACAAAAAGTAAGGACATTTGTGGTTGATGGATTTCTGGTAACAATGCTTCTTGGCATGAGGAGGTGATGCCAGGCTCTTGTGGCTGTGTATGGTTCTTCTACATGCTACTGGGGCCCCTGTTCTTTAAATTAATAAATTGTTAAATGGCCAATTATGTCTTGTTTCTTCAGACTTCAATCATCCAATCCAATAGATGACACCAAACAAGAGTCAATAGCAGAATGAGCTGTTTGGCACCGGCACAGAAGATTTGGCAAATGTTTGTGTATCATGTGTGTAATGTTTGGGTTTGTTTGTATTGGTGCACTTATTACCAGGAGCTGCCATACAGTCTGTGCTCCAATTATCCCTATGCTCAGAAGCCCCTGGGGGCCCAACAGAGAGGGGATTCCTGTCTTTAAAGACATTACCTGCCAAACACCACAAAGACACCACATTAAACTCAGAGGGCTACAGCAGCACAGACAAAGGACTGTTTAATGGAGCATAATGACCTTTACTGCCATTTTATGTTATTTTTACACAGAGTTGTGTGCCATTATAAGATTCCTGTTGTTGGCATTTCTTTCAAGTAATTTGCTCTTGTTAGGGATAATCCTCTATTAGAAAGGTACAAACTTTAAAGTTGTCAAGCAGGAAAACACTGTAATCCCATCATCCAGTATTGAGTTTATCATCTTTTTTTAGTGTGTAATTATATTGCAATGTGTTAGTGACTCCAAGTCCTCATGAAGCTAGAGATGGTGGTAACAATATTTACGTACAATTCATATGTAGATCATTCCTCGCACTCATGTAAAGAAAGCTTTGTTGTTGGAACACTGTGGCCCTGTGGTTACAGGCGCTAAACAATGCTTGTTTTGTTTCTCTTTTCATCTCCTTTGACTTGTAGTCTTTGGGGGGATGATGGGATTAACCTCAAAAAAATGGGCCTGTGAACACCAACAGAAATACGCCGAGTTACTCTTCCCTGCACACGTACAACATGCCCCCAAAGACAAGAACTGAGTATGCATTGTTAGTTTGCTCTAATAAATTGTCATGTTTTTTTTTTTTAAGGCAACATTAATTCAAGTTTAGCCATTTTGCCAAAAGGAAAAAGATGACATTCCTGTGCAGCAATTTATTCAGCTCTTAAAACGGTCCTTTTCAAAAAAGAAAAAGAAATGTAATGCCTGCAGGGAAGCGTTACGGTATTACAACTTGTGGACACAAATGGCATAACACAAGCCTTGCATGGTTTTTCCCTCCTCCAAATTGCCCACATTTTTCCACCTCTTGTCTTCTGTCTCGGCCTGGCTCTCTGCCTTCTCTTTCCTTGCTAGCACATAATGATAATTAGCCAGTGTTAGCTGACGTCTTGTGCCTGCTCCTGGTCACACCTTGTCAGCGAGGCCTCTCCTGTCAGCAGTCCACCACTAATGGGCCCCTGCCTTTGCTCTGACAGCCAGGATGAGCCTATCTTCCTCAGCTGCTACCTCTTCATTAAGGCCTGCCTCCAGCTACTATGGCACAAAGCTCAGCACCTTTGGGTCCGTGTCTGTCACAGCAGCTGGGGAGTGCCACGCCACCACAGCTCCCACTCCCACCCAGGCCAACAACCGCAACCACATCCACACACATCATTCATATCAGGATAGAGATAACGAAATCTGGAGACACAATCTTTTCCTGTTTTTTTTATTCGCAGCCGTTTGAAAGGAAGGAAATTGATCTTAATTATCAGTAATTAATAGTTAAATGCTGCACTAAGCTTTCTCTCTATACTGTAGTGAGGATGTGGAGGAGTGAATATCGATCTTTATAATATTTACTCATATAGGACTTCACTTTTGAGAAGTGGAGGATTAAGGATCATTTATCTTTTTTTTCAGAATAAGGATAAGGTCCCGCCATCACTGCAGATTATTTGGCCTATTTGAGCAATCCGAGAGACCAGGTGCAGTTTAGTCTAGTCTAGTCGCCAGTGCATCAGTGGAATGACTGCAGTGTGACAGTGTGTGGTTGATAGCAGTGGGGTGTTGGCCATGCCTGTGGGTGTAACAGGCTGTTGCCCTTGACGCTCTGGCACATGGTCAAGGTAACACAGGGCCGGTCACTATACCATCAGCGTTCCTCACTCTCAAGGCAAAAAACCTGAATTGTGTTTATTTATGCAAAGATGTTTGTTCATTGGAAAATGTTGCGAAAGTGTTGATGCTATTTTTTGCTTGCATCACGATGAGTCATGCTCAACTGGAAAGCCAGACTATTTCTATATAATCAATGTGTCCTTGTTGATGGCATTGTAGAGGCTTACTCACACACTGCAATGAAACATGTACATCCTGTATTTTTGTTTTTCAAAGACGACAGTCACGTGATGTCACGAGAAATCATACACTAGTCTCATTTAATTATTATTTCAATATTACTCAGACTTCCCGGTGGTGTAGTTATTTAGTAATCATTTTCCACTAAGAGGTGTTTGCCTCTACTGTGAATTACTCTCTCTATCAGCATGGAGATTTGCTGATGCTTTTAGACTCTTACTCATCTCCACAGAATCTGAATCGATCTTACTTTATCCAGGCAGAGTAATTTGGAAATTCAATTCAGAGGGGTGACATTGTACAATAATGTGCGTGGTCAAACACGCTGTCGCTTGCAATGCAAAAGGTAAGTACACTAAGAAAATTGAATTGCTTTTAAATACAAAACATATGCAATCAATGTCAATTCACAACAAGCTATGACTAGTACACTCACTCTAATCTATATCATCATGAAGTGCTCCATCTGTAATTGTGCTATTTTTGTAAATGCTTATGAGAAGAGAAAAAACAGATCTGGGCTGAGTGGATAACCATGACTGCACATATGACGAAGAAGGCTTTATACATATACTGGATTTGGTTTCCCCATCCATCCATCCATCCATCCATCTTATACCACTTTATCCTCCACATGAGGGTCATACTAGACAGATCAGCAGTCCATCACAAGGCCACATAGAGACAAATCCACTCTCACACTCAATTTAGAGTGTCCAATTTGCCTAATCCCCAAAGCTGCATGTTGTTGGACTGTGGGAGGAAACTGGTGAACCCAGAAAAAACCCCACTCACGCACACAGGGAGAACATGCAAACTCCATGCAGAAAGGCCCTTGTTGCAACTAGGTCGCGCACTCGGGTCTTCTTGCTGCAAACTACCTTTAGTACCATTAGTATTTAGTCACATGTGGCAAAAATGGCACTGCCTGTAGACAGGTCATATAGTTCAACAATATAATTTAACAGCTCAATTTAATAATACAGAAAAATACCTACATAGTTTTTCATATACAATCTGACAGCGGATTAGAAGTAAGCCATTTAATGAATTAGCTGCTTTTAGTTTCTGCTTGTAATAAAAATGAATAGTCTACTATGAAGTAATACAAAGTTAGACAGCAGACTGTGTCAGTGACCGCTCTGAAGCTGATAAATATGTTCTTGAGGGTGTTTAAGTGTTGGATTGTGTGATAAGCCATAAAGGCACAGGGACTTAAGAAGAGCGTGTTTAGTGGCCCTGTAGAAAAGAGCCTCATGTCATTAAACAAACAGATGAGATTTTGGTTCCACTTGACAAAGTAAATGTAATTTCTTTTTCTAGCTGGATGATCGGTAGAGATTGTATTTCTTCTGCGTGCTGTTCCAAACTCACAGGAAGAATTAGCAAAACAAACAAGTAACAACTGCTCATTCTTTTTGTTTCCCCAAGAGACTGAGGTTCCCTTCAGCAACACATTTTGTTTGGACTCTCCAATGAAAAGTTTAAGCAACAAATGCTTTTGGTAAATTGAAATGTCACACCTGATTTACTCTAGAGTTGATACATATGAATGGATGGAAGAGATGTGAAAATGATTTTGGACTGATTGGAGTGATGGAGTGATAAGCTGTCTTTTTGACAGGAGTGTCAGAGTAATGGCACATACAACGGCACAGAGTTAAAACAGGAAATGCATTCTCCGGTGCCAAGCATGGCAAACAGATGGCAAACAACAGGGCCCTGTCAGTCCAGTACAGGGTTGTGGATTTGGAAGAAAATGGATGGTCAGAATGGATGATATCAGGCCATCTGTCTGCATTACAACAAGGCGTCTTTTTTAAGAGGGTGGAAAACTTGCTCCCACTCTTAACTCAGATCTGTTGTGATAGCACATAACAACTGCGCTCTTCCCTCCTCTGTGTTTGACTCTTTATGCAACCAAATCCCACAATGGCAGTTGCATAATGATCTTTGTTGTAACATTTCTCAGTGTGTTTGAGGATGCAGCATGGTGGCACCAATGTTCACTCACAATCTCTTTGTTGCTCTTTTTTCACAGCCCTTCCTTTGTGTCTCTTTATCCTCTTTCTGCCTGTCTCCGTCCCCACCTGTGGTGTTGGATTGCATCAGTTTGGATTGTGATTCATGGTGGGGGCAGGAGGGGATGCTGATATCTCTCCCTTGCCATGAAAAGATGACTGAGACATACATATGAAGGAGGCTGCCTAAAGAAGGAGCCACTAAAGTTCACACACATGTAGGGGGAGACATTCCGGCTGCTTGCTACCAAGTGGAAAAGAGTTTGTCCACCCACACACGGAGGAGACCACGAGATGTGTGTCTGGGCCTGGCTTAGATGCTGCTGGCTTTCTCTACTGTAGCAGGTGGTGCACATTTTCCATTTACAAGAAAGCACTATGTGTAGGCAGCAAAGAGGAGGTGCTGTCATCTATTCCGGTGGCAGAATACATGGTCACATTGCTGTGGATGGACTTCATCCTGGCACAGTTTCATTTAATGTTTACAATATAATGCAAGGGTGGGGAAACTAAACCATTCAACGATCATAATTCTTATTTTTCCATAATTCAGAACTAATTCACATATTGCAAAAATCTACCTAATTTGATTTAAGTATTTTGTGAATACTATGTACACCATCATTTAGTGATTTAACATCAGCAAAACAGGCCACTAAACTTCAGCACTGGACCCACATCATTATATCTCTGATGATCAGGCAGAGTTTCATTTTGTTTTCCCCTGCTGGAGACGTGGAATTAGTCACAGTAGAAATGCAGCGGAGCACTCTGCTGTGCACTTATTAAAAATGATAATTGTCTTATTGTCATACATGCAGGCACAAGACTGCAACATGATTCCAAATCATCCATCCATCCATCCATACTCTACCACTTTATCCTCCACATGAGGGTCACGGGCGGAGCTGTGCCAACCTCAGCTGACATGGGGCGATAGGCGGGGTTACACCCTGGACAGATCGCCAGTCCATTTACTTTACAATAATTTAGAATCGAGGACCACACGCATGGTGTAGTGGTGAGCACTCTTGCCTTTGCAGCATGAAGACCGGGGTTCACGACCCAGTCAGAACAGGCCCTTGTTCTGACTGGGTCACAAACCCCTTTTCTCTAGACAAAGTTTCGGGAAAAACAAAATCTGATATTGTGTATTTTAGTTTTTTTTCCATCAGTTTATTTTGAAATAATGTGTGGATTGAAATGTATTGGACATGGGAGATTTACATAGAATCTGAAAATATGAATTAGTGTCACATGTACTACACTCCTGAGGTTCTCCGGAGGTTGTCCATGCAGGCCATGAGAAGTCAGCAGAAGAAAGTCCAAGTGAGAGAGATTCTCATGATGTTCTGTACATGGCTCAGTCAGACAGTTGTTGAGGAAGTTTTATTTCTGAAAATGAGTGTGAGAGTGGAGTTGTACCGTTGCTAAATAGTGGTGTCATGTCTCTGGTGCTGAACTTCACCTGGACCCTTTTGTATCATGGTTACATGAGAACGTTTTGGGGCCGGCATAAGACGACAGTTTATTTGATGGAGAATAGGCCAGGACCTTTAACAGACAATGACAAGTGAATGGACAGCTTAAATGTTGTGCAAGACATTTTCAACTCAAGATAAGAGACACTGGCTCAGAGTTACCTCTTATCATCATGACCCAGAAAAGTCAAAGAGAACTCAGGGAGCCATTGCTCTGATTTAGATGTATTTCATGTGAAGGACCGTTGAAAGGATGATGAGAGAGTGAAATTGAGGGAGACAAAATGTGTGGAGATCATCCCCACTTTCATTCAGCAAGTGTCGAATTGGAGATATTATGCAAATTATGGCGATTATTCACACAGTCATTGGTTTCCGCAATTAGGATTACCGCGGGTCTTGTAGCAATTCATGACCCGCTTCTGAGTTCTGAGTTTTAACAGGTCCCTGATTTGTTAGAGAGTATCTTTGAAATCCTTGGCTGATCTATAACTCAAAACTATTCTTCTCTTTATAACTGTCTGAAATCTGACAATTTTAATGGATATTGTGGATAAAGTGTTTTCAATGGTCACTCACACAATTCCACTGTTGAGGTTGTAAACACAGGAATCATTGTCATCTGTCTAATCCAGTCCGTGTGATATCAATGAGTTTATAATGAATGTTTTGAAATATACACAGAGAATGGCAATCACCCATCAATTTGAGGACCTTTAGTCCCTGCTGCAGAGACACCGAATGTCCTGTCTTTGTCTGGAAAGCACATTCTACTGGTGAAAAGGCTGCTTTTTGAATGTGAATGTGAACATTATCTGTAAAGATGGTACAGATACTAACAAAATGCTAATGAATATAACGCACCATGACCTTATCATTATCATCAGACATGCCGAAGCGCGACTAAGTTTGCCGTCTACAGCGATGACACAGTTATTGTCTTTTGAAGTATTTACTTTTCAGAGTGTATGAAATGTACTCAATATTTATTTAGTCTTTGTTTTTATTATGTGAGGTCACATTGAGATTAAAATCTGTGTTCAAGACCAGGTCAGCATCAGACCTGCACTTCAACAACCACATTAACAACAAATAACAAAAAAATATCAATTGGGAAAAATAGTATCATTCATTGTATATAATACATATAATTGTCCATAACTTTTTCTTGTACATAATGCATATAGACTATAGTCTACCTTATGTTGTCTAATTTCTGCTGTCTGTCTTAACTGTTTTTGCTGCTGTAACAAGTGAATTTCACCGATGAGGGAGAAATAAAGTTTATCTTATCTTGTTTTATGAGCTAGTGCGTACTGAATCAGTTTCCTCTTGACCTTCACGTCACAGAAAAACAAACAAACGAAAGGTGAGAATGACGGCGAAATGGATCGTGCTGTGGTTCTGCGCTGTCACGTCGTGTTGTTTGTTCTTTTCTGGCAACAGTACTGCAGTTCATACGCTGCCGCCTTCTATTTTAGGGTCAAAGACTGGCGAGGAAATTTTGGTGCAGCCAAGTCCGACTCCGTATACATGAAGGAGTAATCGGACTATAAATTGCATTATCTAGGTATGTTAGTGTGACTAAGACTAGCTCGATTTTAGTCAGACCAAATTATTGTCTTAGTCTGACTAAAATCGGACTTTTAACATGCGTGAAAATGACACATGGACATGATACCAGTATCTGCCTCTATACGGCTCTTATCCCTTTGTGCGGCTCAAATTCTACAATACATCTAATCTGCCGGGGGGTATGCAATATGTTGTACCGCTCGAGATGTGCACTTTCTGAATACTGATTACAGAGGCTTTACATCCACCCACTGTATATAAATATACTCTGGCCTGTGTTACAATTTGATTTAATAGTGATATATTTTATTTCATTTCTTTTTTTCAGTTTTACTTATACTTGCCTGGAAACTTCTGCAACTTCAAGTTCACCATCACCAACAGTGCCATAATAACATTCCAGTGGTATATTGTATAAATGCAAATGAGGCAGCATGAGAATGATGGTACAGACTTTTCTGTGCCCCCACAGCTGATATTTATATTAAACCGTGCACTGATGCTGAGTTATGTTTGATGATGGGCCAAAGCTTGTTCAATTCTCAAAATGTGATATGCTCCAGTGCCTCTGGTCATTATACTAAGAGCCAGCATCCTTTAGAAAGCACTTTTAATGATAAGAGTTCTCTAATAAACCACTACAGACATTGCATTACTGTCAAATGCAGTTGTTAGCAGAGCAGCAGTTGTTTTCATTATTGAAAATATGATTTAGATGTCGGTATCACTATGATGCAGCTTTGTTGATCCAAGCCGAGGCATGCTGGTCATAAACATGAAAATAACTGTCTTGTGTTGTAATGTGACAGTTGCTCAGTGATGAAGAAGGCAGTGTACGTTATCTGAGGAGCAGTTCTACACTGATTTTACAGTAAAAAAAAGCGGAAGCAGAGCTACTTCTTTGTTCCAGAAATAATTCCACCACAGGATTTCTTTTGACCCCGAAAACACTATGATGACGTTCGATTTCCAACTATTTATGGAGCCTCTGCTTCCTGTTGATGTTGATATGTTAAGTGTCATCACGGCTCTGTAAGACAGGCAGCCACCTCACACTCACACATTGCTCAAAATGACAGATTTTCCTGCAGCTTTTTTTCTGTGTACCTTTAACACCCCCACCTCCCCTTAGGCAATTGGAGCTGAGATTGAAGGAGAGATGGATGGTGTTGTTTTGAACTGTGACAATGTCTCCATGCAAGTCATTCCATTATTTATTTATTTTTTTTCATAAATAATTGGCCAGGACCGTCTGTGGGAGCTATTAATAGAGCTAATTGCTGTTTTGCCAAGGAACACAAAGTGTAACAGTTTGAGGGTTTTTTCTGTTTACCCAATTGACAACAGAAGCTTTAGTTTTGTTGAAGCTCCTCACACAGCACTTGACCTCTGGCTGACTCTGTTTTTTGCTGTAAAACACTCGTCCAATAGCAGAGTTTGCCATCGTGGGAGATAGAAGTACAATGTGTGTAAGGTATTGATTCAATTTGTGCCATCTCATCTCTTCTAGCCAGAGGCTCTTGAACAGTTAAGAGGCAAAGCTTAAATATGTTTAATTCTCCTTTCACTCGCAGCCAAAGATATTAAGTCCATCTTTCTTCAGAAGGATCTATCTTCCACTTAAGTTGAAAATCAATACAGACTGGTGCGGCCAGTCAGTTATCCTGGATTAGATCGGATCACTGACCCTGCTCACACAAATAGCTTGCAAACACATGAGCCACTGTTCATTTGGTCTGACTGACCACAGCATTATAAGCTCCATTAGGTGTGGCACACACACACACACAGAATTCACACACTCTGTGGTACCTGCAGCGCTCAGCACAGTTGAATCTGGAACAGTAACCTTGACAGCGTAAATGACAAAAAGATAGAGCAGGAAATGTAAGCAGAGAGAGATGAAATTAAGTGATTGGGAACAAAAGAGTGGATTATTTAGACCTCATGGTTCATTTGGATAAGCCCAGAGCCTTCTGGTGAATATTACATGATAGAGTTAGATTAGAGCAGATGAAAGGCAGAGGACCAGCTCTGATGAGCTGCATTTAAACATGTACTTAGATCTGACTGCACTCTGTTTCAATGATGCAGCTGAAATTGGGATGTGAATTTAGTCAAAAGCAGGTGAAATCGGAGTTCGGAAAGCACCTGGCCCTAACGCACCTTGCAAATGCATGTGGGATTTAGCAGGAGGAAGTGAACACAACGCCAGACTGCCGACAGGATTTTAGACTCATCAGCCTCTGTTAGGTCAGTGTTTCTGCTGAGTCAGAATATCAGGGTGTGGTATGTTACAGAGAGAAAACCACAATACAAACAGGTTGGATTTCAGCTTATTGTCATAACAATAGAGAATTCAATTCCAGACACATGGCGGAGGTCCATGCACGCTGTAGTGACGCAAACTGTGCTGCATCTTTTCGAAGAATGCTCCATCTCCACCGCAGCGTGACAGCATGAGAACATGGCTGGAATGCACGATGACTGCGAGTGTGGTAGAAACAGTCGGCTGTCATTAGTATGCAGCACAGACCTGTCTTGTCTTGCTGGACCTTTGCAGAAACTCTCCCCCAGAACAGCAGATAAATGATCTGTAGTGAATAGAGAAGCTGAGGCAAATCTGAGACCTTTTCCTACACGAGGAGATTTCTTCTGTTTCCCTGCAACTGTTCTATACACAGCCGTCGCCGCCGACTCAAATGGAGGAGTTGTGTGAAGAAAGGGGTCAACGTTTCACTGTAACACTGGCACAAAAAAGGATGCAAGGAAACCAAGAGAGAATGTTGTTAGGACCTGTGCTCCAGTGGCTTACCCCACAACTCCTGAGTGAGCTTTATCAGGGACAGCCCTCCAAGCATGAACACAGTAATGAACCTATTAGCTGTGAAATTGAGTTTGCCGATAAATAGGGAACAGATGAGAGTTTATTTTGTTTGAATATTCATAATTACATTTGAGCATTAGCATCTTTATAACAACTTCATTTGCACATGTGCACTCCACTTTTCTACTTAGCTTTTTTTTTTTGATGTTCCAGAGAATATTTTTCTACCAGAGGATCTGGGTAAAAACATCAACCACACTGTTTGGGGTCCGGACTCTAAATTATGCAACTTTTGGAAACGTCACAGTTTCCTTGTTTACAGTGTGTAAAATGAGCGTACTCCTCTCTTCTGCTGTCATTTCCTGCGTTCATCAATTTAAGAAATCAGCTTTTTATCACGTCAACTTTGTTTACCTGTTATCTCGCTGATGTCAATATTTTGGTCACGGTTTGATTGTTTACCAAGAGGTCCAACAATATTGACTACCTTAGGGGCGTTGTGTTGTTTTTGTTTTCGCAAACAACTGAAAACGTCCAATAGTGTAGTTCTTCATCCAACTCTGTGAGTGCAATAGAGCTTTTCCACTGTACAGTTCTAGCACGACTCGGCTCGACACGTTTGGTATCAGGCGTGTCGTTTTTCATTACTAGAATACCTCCTCAACGTGGGCAGGGCTATCAGGGCTAACGTGACACAAACACACAGTTCTTCTGGGTTTACAGAATCATTAGAATCAGTTAATTGAAAAGAATAGTTCATTACTTCCTACATGACTGGAGCACAGACAGGCAGACACAGTCATTGAACTGAAATACAACAGAAGGGGTTGTGATTCGACTCCTAAGTGCTGTCACAAAATATGCCAGACTTCTCTGTAAAATATTCAGATTTTAGGAATGTCCTTGCTAAAAGGAATTTTTAAGTCTTTTTAACTGATCTACATTTCAGCATTGTTTGGTTTGATTCTTGTGTCGGGCGTCACACTCACTGTGTCGGCAGTCTGTCGACATCACATTTTAGCATCAGCTCAGCCTTGCCAGAGCAGGTACTAACACTAATGGAATAGCAAAACAAAAAAAGAGTAGAGTTGAGCCGTGCTAGAATTGTATAGTGGAAAAGCGCCATAACATTCTCTTGACCACCTCCAATCAGTGGGATCACATGGCTTCAGCTTCTAACTTGATGCCAAATAAATCCTTCTATTCAGGACAGCAGTGCTCTGGTGTTCTGTGATTATTTCTGGATATTATAAAACATTGTATATATATATATATATACATATATATATATATATATGTATATATATATATATCTCAGTATAGTGACGTTTTGATTTTTTGTTGTTCAACAATATTTGCAAGCTGCATACAGGAAGTGATTTGTTTTATGTGAAGACAGGTGAAGGCAAGAGCGTCATTGTGATGGTAAAGCGAGATGGCTGTAAACAAGTTGGAGTGTGACTGACAACAAAAATAAGTGCCCATGAAAAGTTTCAGAAGTGAATTCTACTGCTCGAGAAACACGACCGTTCAGCGGTTTGATGGGATAAAGGCGTCTCGTTTTCAGACGGAGGACAGAGCATAAAATAATGTTTCTGTTCTCAATTTTCTTACTATATTGTATTTTATTTTAGTCTATTCTCATTTCTTCAACTGAGCTGTTGTGAATGTGTGTTTCCCCCCTGGGGGAGGAATAAAGTCATTCAATTCATTCAATTCAATGACTAAACACAGCCAGAATAATGGCATCAACAACAACAAAAATGACCAAACGTTACACACTTCAGCTTTTAATACAACTGACGTTCATCAAGATAAAATACGCAACTTACAGCAAGTAAGTGCAATTAAAAGAGAACTTAAACTTCACAGTTTTGTGTACTGTATTGACCAAATCCATGTCATCACTGTGGAGAGCACTCAGGTCTTTTCCCAAACAGGTGAATCAATGCACTTGAACTGTTGCTTTTGCAAAAAAAAAAAAGGACCCAAACAATTTTGCTGTGTACAGAGAATGGCCCACAACATGTCTCCATTTGCATGGACATCCAATCAACGTATCCCATTGTGGCGAATGTCAGACCCCAGCTGATTGATTGTAGTTTCGCTTTGCACCCCTCTGCTCAGAGCTCGGCTGGGCAATGACAGAAAGGACACCCAGATGAATAATGCATGTCCGTATCTACCCATTCTGTAAGAAGAATGCAAGAAGAGAAAGAGATGAATAGCCAGTGAGAGACACAGATGGACAGAGGAAAGTGGGAGAGATTCTTTGGACGTGGAACGTCAAAATGACACAGTGTCCAGCACAGCATGTGCGACGAAAACATGAGCAACTAGTGATTTCCATCAATTGAGTTGTTCTTTGAGAGGATTGCTCTTTTATAATTTACTATAAGACTAGAAAATCAAAAAAGCTATCAGCGGGTGATGGTCCCTCATTACCTTATCTAATTAAAGGTCACAGAAGGTCTTCATGTCGCTCTCAGAATTTACAAATTACAGGCCAAAGCCATTAATGTGCCATTCGCTCGTCCAGCACGGAAACGGAATCACTCAACGCTTGCTACAGTGAAGTATTAATGTTGGACCAGAACTCACCATTGACTTGAGGCAAGTTACACTTCAGCCAGCGGCTCAAAGACACTGCAGAAGAAATATTTCATTTAATAGCTTTGGCAAGGAGCCATCAACGTCTAAAGGTCGAAGGCCAAAATATTGAATTTGTATCAGTTGCTCTGTGGCTCTTTTTTTGGACGGTGCTTAATCACTCTGCGGCAAAATTGAATTACCCTCATGCAGACACCAGCCTGCTTCCTTCTGTTGCATGCCATTATACAATATATGGTTATTTTTGAACATTATTGTTCTCCAATTCCACCGCAGTGACTTTCCCTGGTGCTAAATGTGAAGGTGGTTTCACGTGAAGGGGATGAGTGGGAAGCAGAAAGAAAGCGGGCGCAGGGCTGACATTTAATCTTGTGATCTCTCTTGTATGAGTGCTCTCAGTAATTAACACTAATTAAGATGCATGGCCAGAAATTTCAATCGACTGAATGCTAAAATAGGTGAACACATTCACAGGCTGACAAAAAAAAAAAAACTGTGGTTTTAAATATGAACTGTGAAAGCAAGGTGTCTATTTTTCTTTTTATCTAATTAACATGAATTACAGTCGAATATGTTAATTTCCATCGTGTTGCATGAATATTGTATTGGACGCACAACACTGTCGACACAAAAAGCTTATTTTTAGCAGTGTCACTATATACTAGTACTTTCTTTTCTCATATATCCCTGTAATTCAGTTGTGTGTCAGCTGGCTCATACAGTCAAAGGCTAATATATTGCAGTGTGAGTGAGAGAGAGAAAGAAAGATTAGCAGGTCCATGGATGGAGGACGGCGACATCCGTTAACGCTATCGCCACTTAATGTGAATTTTTAATACATTACACAGATCAAGATACTTAAGTCTTTGTATCTGCACACTGTTGGTGGCCCAGAATGAAATTGAGTCACCAAAAAAAAGAGAAAATCATATGATGGACTATTTCTACAACAAGTCCTTGTACCTTGTTCATTTTCAACCCTTAGTCCTCACACGGCACAGATCTGTGCCGCAGATGCACACTTGGTAAATTGTTGTGGGAATAACACACAACTCCTTTTATGGACATCCTGGGGGTGTGTGTTTATAGGTCACATATTCAGGCTTTAAAAAATGCATTTTCTTATGTGTTTTTGAGTCAAAGTTATGATTTTTTTTATATTGCATTTTTAGTAGTGATATAAAATAGCAATAACTGTTCATAACGGATTTCCAAATTTCACAAATTCAATCCGATTTTAAACATTTTGAGTACTTTTTGCTCTCGTGTGTTTATAGAGTTGGTGAAAATGGAAGACATTTCTCATCAGATTGCCAAGGTTGTGCTGAAAAAAAGGATATAAGACACTGTACATTTTTATAGCCTCTGTATATTAGCCTCTGTGTATTCTGTATGTTTTAACATAGTAATGGAAAAAAGCAGCTTTGTGTTCTCAGAGTTAAATGATGTTCCTGAGCACATACATTCTGAAGTCTCTCTAATACGAGCAGTTTTGTCCTTCGCCGTCTCTCATGTTGCTTACAAACTCCAGCAGCTGGAAAAGGTTATCTTTTATTAATACGATAACGATATGTCACATGAAATGATACAGACGAGTGACCACATTATCAAGAACCCAGACAATCCAGCAGTCGCTGGCGCTTGCAGAAAGATTTGAATGTGACCCAGTTTTGGGAGATTACTTGCGTTTTGTTGACGTCACTGTCTGAGACGCCGGGGGCCTGACAACTTCCACACAAAGGCAAGTCAAATTTGACAATTCCCTCTGCAGAATACTGGATTGTGGGAAGACGCTTGAAGTTTTAAGTGGTGCTCAGCCTCCTCAACAAATCTAGTGATTTCAATGAAAAAATTAGAGGTCCAGCTATTGTGAGTCATTCTTTTGCATCATTTGTAATGTGATTGTAAATGTTCCAGTTTTACAGAGCAGCTTATAGTTGCTATCAATGCACCTACAAGTGTATATGGGGGTAATACTATAGGGTGTAATGTAGACATGTACAAAGTCCAGCCCGTCAGCCAATCACGGTCCTCGGTGCTAAATGCACTTAGAATACATGTGGCATAGATTAGGTTACATTTAAAATGACAATTGTGACAATGAAAATGACATTTTTATAAAGCAGTGCATTTCTATGTAAATGTTACTGGGTTTTTTTGTGATTAATTGTTTTTATTGAAATAAAATGCACAATGCACAATGCACATCATATACACAATTTTCGTTTTTTTTTTTCTTTCTTCTTCCTTCCCCCTCCCCATACAGTGAGTACAAACAGAAAACAAAGTCACTTGTACATTTGCAAGGAGGTAACAATATTAGAACCCCCATATGTAAATGTTACTGTTAAGGTGAACATTGGCCACTCATTAAAAAAAAAAAAGTTTGGACACCCCTGCTGTACAATCTTATAAACAGATCATTGAAATAAAAATAATAATGATCATCATCATCATCATCATCATCGTCATACAACTAAGTAACAAGTTCTCCTCAGGATCTCACAGTTTTGCTGTAATTAATTTGGCTCCGAGAGGCTGAATTTACAGACGACTTTCTAAAACAAGGTACAAGTGCTTCTTGGTGTGATTTATAGTGATCATTAGCAAGTTCCTGGAAATAAGAAGTCTCCCAACTGCAGTTACAAGGTTTGAGTTTAATTTATCTTTGGCTTTTTCAAGTTGGATGTGTTTGTTTCCTTGTTTTCGCATTGGTGAATTTGCCAAGCTTTATCTGAAAAGGATGCACACACAGTAACCATACCATACACAGTCTAGACAGACAAGGATACATAAAATGATGTAAAACCAACTAAATCAATCGTTTGTTATGTGAAAGGCTGTTGACAATGATTTTTAATCCCCAATTAATCACCAAAACATAGAAAGTTTTAATTTGCTTGGTGTCTGCTGAGAAGAAGTCAAACTATGATGAGTTAAATATGTTGCTGCTTAATGGATTTCCTTGTTCTTGTCCTTCAACATAAAATCCCTCCATTTCTGACTTCCCTCTCGGCAAAAATGAGCCCTCAGCCTGTCAGTGGCTAATGGCTTTCTAATTGAGTCTCCACAGGTAGTCTACCTGTTAGTGGAAGTTAAACAGGAATAGTACGGGCAGGACACAGATTTCCACCATGCTGTTGTTGTTTTTCTGTGACATATTCTCACGGTGAGCAGCAGGAAGCGATGTCCTCAACATTTATGTTGTCCTTTGTCTCTCAGCCCCACTCTTTGACTCCATTTATTCAAGGAAAGCATCAAAATATAATCATGAACACCTTCATTACTATAGGAACAATAACGCTGTCAAGTAAAAAATACTTTCACAAATATAAATTCAAATTGATTATTTAGTATCCGTTTTGTAAAGTGACAATGCATTGACACTTCTTGAATACCTTTATGTTGAGAAGAGGGGAAAAATAAAGTTATGTGGACACGTTTTATGTTGTGGAAATGCCTCAGTGCTTCAAAACTCTGTTTTGTTATTGCACCACGATACGGCCTCTCATATTTCTTTGAGCCTGTCATACCACCACACCACACATCTCTCTGCACCCTGCATTTACACCTTGCCTCTTACCCACCTTCAATCTTCTTTCCATTATCCCTCTCGTAAGGTCCATCTTCCACTCTCCATTATCATTCCCTCACAGTGCTGTCTTTTTTGGAGACCATCTACAATATATGAGCCCTTTTAAAAGCCTTTTGGTGTTTTTTTTGTGGTTTTTTTTCTGACAAGATTTAAGGATAGTGTCAACATCGCTAATAACACCATACGCTATTAATGATTTATATATTCCCGTTGCCTCATTATTCTCAGCCATCTCTCATCTCTCGCCTTTATCCAAATCAGCAGCTCTGTGTATTGATCAGAGTGGGGAGTGCATTAGTGCCCAAACATGGAGTCTCAATCTCAGCGTGGTCGAACAATGAAGGTTTATCGATCGCGCTGCTCATCTGACAACTAGCTTGTTGCTGTGCAGCTTAAGCTTCGGTGGCACTGTTTAACAGTTGTTGCTGGTGCACCGCATTGCTTGCTGCGCGGAAATGTGATCATTAGGAAATGCTATCTTTGCAAATCATTTTTATCGGCCGATGGTCGCGTCCATCAACCACAGCTCGGAGCCGTGTGTGACTAAAAGCACAGAGAAAAGCACACAGTCTGGGAACCTCTCAATCCCCAGGTTTGTTGTTCATTTTCCAACCTGAATGTCAGAGTTTGCTCAAAATCTCACACAATCACGCTCACATCTGTTGTCGTATGTACAGAAAATGGCTGTGCAGTCGACAGTCACAGCACAGAAAGATGTCAGGATAAATGGGACGGGTTACTGTGGAAATAAAAGGTAGTTGATACAAATCTAGATTGGCCTTGATATGAATTTTAATGATTGCCTCAGTGCAGTTCTCCTCATCGCATGCTATAATAAATTACACTTCTTTTTTTTTAAGGAAAGGACAAAATGTTATTCAAGTTAAATTATGTTCCTGTCCTGGGTTTATGTTTCAACCGTTGTACACAGTGTCCTCATGATGTCACTTCTCATCAGGGTTAACACAACTAATTGCCCGATCTCTTGTCTGGCACAAGGCCGTTTGTCTCTGAGTGTAACATCAATTAATTATGAATAAAATCAGATCGCTAAGTGTCATTGCTCAATTTGTGCCTCCTATTCACAACACTCTGTCCTGTGGGCCGCTTGCACGTTACATTACACCGTGTGAGACTAAAATAGACAAACCCTCACTTTGTGTATCTGAAACATAGTGTTTCCTGCACAGGTTTCTGACCATATCTCTCTTGAAGTGTTTTTTGAAATGGAATTCACAGACATAACTCTGTACTTCTGTGTCTTTTTTACACTCATCTTGCTCTGAGCGGTGGAGCAGGAAATGGGAGTGCACTGTGTGTGCACTGTGTCCACGTATTACTAATGTTGTGGGGACCTAAACTGTAAACACATTATGGGGACTTGTCTTCATTGTGTGGACAAAAAGCAAGTCCACATAACATAAAGGTAAACATACTAGGTGAAGATATGTTTTAAGGTTAGGTTGAGGTTAGGGTCAGGGTTAGGATTAGGCCACTAGTAATTGTGGTTAAGGTTAGAGTAAGGCTCCAGGAAATGAATGTCATGAAAGTCAATGCAATGTCCCCTCAAGTCATGAATGTCGAACATGTGTGTGTGTGTGTGTGTAGTTGTTACCTCTTTGGGACATTTTCTAGTATAAACACTGACCTTGTCAGGACCAGTAGTCCTCATGAGGACCAGATCCTGGCCTTGCGCAGGCAGAACCTCATGTCAGAGGCTCTTAATTACAGTTAGCATCTAAATTGTGGTTAGATTTATGTTAGGGTTAAGTGAGTTGGTTATGGTTAAGGTTAATGTTATGACTCTATAAGAATAGCTGTTGGAGTGGGTGTTTAAAAGAAAATCTGAGAATATGTGCATGTAGAATATGCAGTGTTTTCTGGTGTGGTTCAGAGACATGTACATTTTTTATTATTAATATACAACCTAATTACACTGGTTTATTAAATCTCATGCCTTACAAGTGGAGAGAAATTATTATTTTACAGCTGATGTTCAACACATTAAATGATGTTTGGAGGAAGGGTAGGGTAGAGCGAAGGAGTAGGGATGTGAATCCATGATTAATGCAGCATTGCCCTTGTATGTTTCAGTGAGGAGAGAGGATGGAGGTGAGCCTACAGCATTAGGATTCAGCCCGTGCTGCTGCAGGAGTCTGCTGTGCCCTGTACAGATGTTCCTCTGCCTTTCAGATTACTGAACAGACACTTCACAGACACTTCATTGTGGATGCATTCTAACCAGCTGTTTTCCACACCAGGTTCAAGTCCACTGTGCACTGTGTCACCCCTCCAAATGTGGCGCAACGTGGTTTGGTTGACGTTTTATTTGGTCTCAAGTGTGTCGCCTCGCCGTAAACTCTCACCATAAGGCGTTATTAAATACATAAACATGTATTTCTGCGACCCCTCTGTGTTCATTTATGTTAATTTTGGTGGTGCTAGTTTCAGAGGAAGGCTACAGTGGATGTGAACGTGACATATTTGAATGCCGTGCTACTGAAAAAAACTGTTTGGGCTATTATTTGTAGCAGTGATGACATGCTGAGCACGGCTCTGTGGTGCATAAAAAAAGTTACTGC
This sequence comes from Solea solea, assembly GCF_958295425.1. Lineage (NCBI taxonomy): Eukaryota > Metazoa > Chordata > Actinopteri > Pleuronectiformes > Soleidae > Solea > Solea solea. The sequence continues at coordinate 11,691,614 of NC_081145.1, read as the reverse complement.
TCTGACAATACAACACTTTAATGGCCCCCATGCTGCATTATAATTTAAAATCAGCACAGCAAACTCCATCACAAACGTAACTTTTTTGCTCGGTGCATCTCTGAGCAGCACCGACTGGATGAAGATGCCCCAGTTTACATCATTTTCCCCCTCACAAGTGACACAGATCTGAATGAGAGCAGCAAAACCTGAGAGCAGCATCATTTCTTTCCACTTTTAAATAGGGCATATTAGTTAAAACATCAAGTATAGATACCATTAATTCACCTTGGCAACTTAAATGTAGGAAGTAACCATATTTGAAACCATTATGCAATATTTGTACAAATATTTAAGCAGTTTATTCAGCCAATCTTGATTAACCTTGCAAATAACAATTGAATTTTTGTGATTTTTTTACATTTGACAGCATCATACATTAAAGGTCCAGTGTGTGAGAATATGTGACATCTAATGGTGACACTGTGACTGTGACCGTCTGGCCTTTGCCTATACCAGAAAGGACCATAACACTCTGAGAATAATGTGGCTGTGCTATTTTCTCTCTTTCCTGCATTGATTTATGCATCAGATTTATGTGGGCAGAGCCATTTCTCTTTGTTTGCTTAGGGAGTTTCTTCCAAATGCAAAACGCACATCTCTTCAGGCTGCTCATCATATCGATGATGACAAGATGGCTGCGTCCATAAAACAAGGCCCTTCTCTGAGGTACACGTGAAAGGCTTGCATTTTGTAGAAATGAGCTGTTCCTGTTAAAAGACAAAAGCTAAACGGAGGAGTGAATAAAGAGTGGATGTTATATATTTTCTACAGATAATATTGCTCACTTTGCTGCCGGAAATAACATTGGTGTCAGAGAAAAGGATTGGTTGCGCGCATTAATAACAGTGAAGCTGTTAAAGCAAGTGTCCCCTTTTTGATGCAGTGCCGCGATGACCGCGGCTGCTGATGAAGTTGAATCCTGTGTTTGTCCTCCAGTGTTTGTCGTCTTCTTCCCGTTTCCTCCACCGCTCGGCACACACAGCTTGTTTGAGTAGTTATTTCTGCCGCTGCCTCAGGTCACGTATCGAGCTGAACCCTGGCACTAATAACTTTTTCTCGTGTGTCTCAGACTGGTGCTGCAGATCGTCTATGGCCTCCTTCCTGTACGACAGGCTGTTTTGACTCTTTAGAACACTTTTCAGATCCTCTCTGATCAGTTTGGAAAACCTTTTTTTTATTAGAAACAAATGTGTTTCTCCATTTACCACAGGATCTCCCTGCACCTTTGTCCTGTCTTGTGTATTTTGTGTGTTCAGCCTTATGTAAACTAGCTTCTGTATTCAGTTTGTCAACCCACATTCATCTGTTTACAACTGATCCTAACATCCTCAATTATTGAACAGGTTTGTAATCTGCATAAATGCCGTGGAGCGTTTGTGTTTGCATCGTGCGATTTGTAGTTTTGTCTGAAGACAAGCCTACACCGTAATAATTGAAGGTTCATTTTTATTTCTTGAATGACATGAATGTGCAACGACAATTAAAGATAGGCCTTTTTTTTATTCAAAGAGTGGGAGATCCATCAATGTCACATTTAAAACATTTGGTTTCTGAACGCTTGACACGTTCATTAAAATGTGTTCAATTACCTGTCAGTCACAGTTAGAAGAATATACAATAATAATCTTTGGGAAAAAAAAGTATCTGTGAGTTTTATTTTTCATGAAAAAGCAAAGGTGTCTGCCAGAACGTTTTTTTGGCCTCTTTTGCACACAGACCAGGTATTTTTGTTGCTCTGTGCTTCAGTGGACTGTGGAAAAGGATGACAGTGTCTGTATAAACAACACAGTGGATTTATACACCACAGGCAGAAAAAGTTCTCTTCTCCTCTTGCTCTGCTTTGATTTGTGCTTTTGCAGGTTGCCAGAATACCAAGCTCGTTTCGACTTTTCTTCTTTTTTTTAACACTTGAATGGGAATGGAAATTAGAGGCATTCTTAGAATGTCTTAAGGTTCTTTTTGTCACAAATTCATTGAATAAATAAATAAGAAAGGAAATACCTCTCAATTGAAGATGCCTCATATAACAAAAAAATTGGCGGGGGGGAACACTGTCTTGGTAGTGCAAAGTGATATAAGGACACTCATTCTTTAATTCATCTTCTACCGCTTTATCCCCCACATGAGGGTCTTGGGGGGTGCTGGTGCCAATCTGACAGGACGAAAGTGGTGGTACACCCAGGACAGGTCGCCAGTCCATCACAGGGCGATGGAAGGACGTATGTGATTCACATTAAAAATACAAGTAGAAATGTCACTGGGATCAGTCATTAATGGATGATGGGGTTTTTTTAACCTTGAGCATTTAACAGCAGCTGATCCCCAAAGTGGAGGTTGTATTTAATGTAGGGACTTGATGCTTTTGTTTGACGCAGCTATGATTACATGACGTGCAGTGTATCAACATCTCATGTATGAGATGTTGCTCTTGTTGCGTCTTTGAATGCCATTTCCATCTGAAGCCCTCTCTACCACAGAGCAGTGACTTCCTCGCCTTTACCTTCACTCTCTCACACCGTGCACCTGTGCTCCTTTATTTATCCAGCTGCATTTGCTTGCACTAAAATGTAACATCCCTCACAGTCTCGTGGCCTAAATCTTGAACATTTGTTTTAATAAAGACCTTAAAAGCTGTAGTGATGATTAATCTTTAGAAAGCAAGATACGGGATCCACATCAATCAGAGCTCAATCTCACTGACTGAGTCATCTCTCTATGATGACAGTCTTTAAAGGTGCCCATGAATGTGATTAATAAACCAGCTGTGAATGCTATTATAGCCTTTTGGAGACATATTTATGCACACTGAATATATTTGTGTGTGATACACATTTATTATATGAATGGACACCTTGCCCTTTAAATAATTCATCATCCAGTCCCGACTCAAAAGCTCCACTGAGGAGTCAAAGGCGCTTTCGTGCTCACAAAAGCAAAAAGTTAGACAGAGTTAAGTGGATCATTCTCTGCTCAATGCTGATAGATGATTTCAAGCGCCGATGCTCTCCGGATCTGGTTGTGCTACCCAAGGTGCCGATTCCTCTTGGGTATATTTAGTGCTCACTGCCCAGCAGTATATTACACAGGCTTAATGCACTCAGACAGGATAATATATACACGATACAAGAATCAGCTATTGTAACCACAGGGTTATCAGTCTGGACGCATCTTGGACTCAAAGGGATTTTCAGCCCTGTCAAAGTGCAGAAGGATTTAATGCGCAAGATTCATTATTCATCGCCATTGTGGATATGAGGACGGAGCACATAAAGTGGTGCTGATAGTGCTCCATCCATCACATGTGAGCGCGTGCACATGGATCCTGTTCGACTGCAGCCACGTATGGAAATAAAAATGCCCCATAAATGGCGCTCATTGTTTCTGCTGCGATAGTTATTTAGAGCACTATAATGTACATTATCCTGTGTTGACAATTAGTGCTGTCCCCAATTTCTTCATCTCTGTCAATGCTGCCCGGACTCTGCTCACATTATCAGGGCTATGGGCGCGCTTAATGATACCTATAAGTCTTTGAGCTCCGGGCTATAAAACCGCCAACGATAGCAATGCAAATACATTACAGTTCCCAATCCCCCCAATGAGATTGTGTTCCTTCTGGATGCACAGTAGGACCCAGATCTACTCAGAGGCAGGTACTCCATGCTTTATTTTTCATGGGATAAACAGTACGTTATGATCTTCCTGCTGCGCCCCAGGTTTGGCTTTGTTGACATAATTTATTTCCAGGCTCGTGGTACTGTTATTGCGACCTATTACACCTCCATCTTAGCTCTGTGCTGATGCATTGCTCTGGAGTTTTCATTAATAACTGGCTGCACACGGCTTGGTAAGAGAAGAAATTAGAAGAGTGGGCTGCAACACGTGATGAGACGGGCGACTGCTCCATCAAGGCATAGGGAAGCAGGAGCAATGATGGCAACATTGCAGGGAGCACGAGACCACCTGCATAGGCTTATTATTGTGAACCTCCAATAAAAAACAACATCCGTCATGTGGAAGCCATTTCTTCTGATGCTGCTGGGAAGTGTTTTGGCCGCACATTAATCTTTTAGGAGATAACATTAGTGCACGAGGATTTGAAAGTCTGCAGTTTTCACTGCTTTCACAGAGTGCACCGTGCTGCTCGTCCTCTTGGTTGCTTTGGTGTGACAGTCATTTTGAAAAGCAATTATTCTGAATTAAATAAACATAGTGTGTATGTAAGTAGATCTTGCATGGGTCAAGAGTTGCGTCACATTGTGAGTTTGCATTTCATCATCGGGCTCCGGGTGCAGTGGTCAATATTCTGGAGCTTCTGGTGAAGACAGCGGACATCCAGGCCAAGAAATAAAGTGTCTGTTCACTGTACACAATTTACAGTCCCCGTGAGAGAGGGTGGCAGTGAGACAACACCTACGACTTGATTACTTTTCATAGCTAGAGAGTTTTTGGCTAAACTCTATGTAGAGTTTTTGGCTCTCTCACTGCATTTGACTGCAGATCAATTTACAGCCCCAGAGACATTCTGCTCCATATGTTTCGCCTCTTTGAAGCCAGAAGGCTTCCATTCCCCAAAATCTTGTCCCTTTCCAACAGAACGTGACACTGTGAATATGTAATGACCGAGTGTCCATCTTTTAGGTAGCATATTTAAATATGTACGTACGTCAAATTATTATTTGTATTGTCATTTGTTCTATGAAGTGCAGCTAAGCTGATTTTCCATTTTTGATTGTGTTTTTTTTGGCACATAGACTGCGGTGCCCTGTTGATACAATGGTGATATTCCTCACATTGTAATTAAATCTAAACAGCTGTGGTGGACCTCGGCCAAGATGCAGAGAACAGGCACAAACATCAAAACTCTGCTGCCGGTCTTTACACACAGGGCCACAGCATTTCATATCCCATTTTGCTGCAGTCAAAACATATTAGGACATTGATGTGTTTTTCCTTCGGCTTGGCTGTCGTCCAGCACGCTGCTTTTTCCGATATGGAACTTTTCTATATTTGACAACGTGGCGTTAATAAATAATAAATCCATCCGACTTTCTGACTGATGAGGGGCTTTTTTCTGTTTTTTTTTCTTCTCAAGCGAAGAGAATAATATAGCGTGCTTGTGATGTAATTCTTGCTCATTCTTTTAATATATGATGACGTTGAAATATCCCGTGGAACCCAGACAGCACACAGGGACTCTTCATCAGAGGGGCTTTTTCCTTTTTAATCAGAGCCACACTAACTAACCAATCAGGACTGTTCAGATTCTATACATCTGAAATAATGTGGTTTCTTTTTGGGAGAGGCAAAGGAGAACTGTGTATTACTACTTAATTTACTTTTACCTTTCTTTAAGGACACGCTCATAGAAACGACGTGTCTCATGAAGACTACAAAAAGCTCACAGATTGCGGTTACACAGGCTGCTTGTAGAGAATGAAGCATTAAAGCCTTCTATCACATCCCCCTGTTGTTTTTGATGATAATCTGAACACTATCTCCCGCTCCCACTTTCCTTTTCCCTCTTATCTCAGATGTCCTATACGTGTCTCAGCTTCTGTATTTGTTCAAAAAGCAGCCTCTGAAGTGATTCTGAGTGAAGCCGAGATTCCTCTTTGTGCTAATCAAGAGCAAACGTGTCACTCGATAGCAGAGGGACTGCTGGGAATCTTGGTTGCGAGGCAATTTGGCGCAGCGCGGCAGCTCCCAGAAACGTCGTTGTGATGAGTGACACGTCTTCCACAGTGTGATGAAGACACTCGGTGGGACCCACAGAGGATTTCCTCATCCATTCAGATTATTTTGACAAGGCCAGGAACGTCACTTTTTTATGACATTTTTTTATGTTTGATTTTAAAAGTTTCTACATAAATTGCAGGGGTTAGGGTGTGGGCAAGAAGCGTTAATCCCATCAAAATGTTGAACGGTCGGGTTTTTGAGCACGCGCATTCACTTCTGAAACTGATCTCGGTTTAGTAACGTACAACGTTGTCGTTGGCTCTGTCCGTCTTCGCATAAAACAAATCACTTCCTGCGTGCAGCGTGCGAATGTCGCTAGGGAACACACAGATTGTGTGCTACCGATGAGAACTCAATTAGCTTTTGTGTGAACTCACTTGACAAGGATTTGAAATGAACAGACATTCGTCTATTTTTGAAAGTCTTCACACTGTCGTTAACAGACGCGGGCGTCTTGTTTCTAGTTGACTTGTTTTGATGGCTGGAAGAACAACGAGCTACTAAGACATTTTATCTCCTACCGCTGCTGAAGATTCATTTCAAAACATGAATCACTTTAAAGGCGTACGCTTACGACTTAGTAAAAGGCTGAAGGTAAAGCTGCATGTCCTCAGACAAAACGTCTCCTTGTTTGATGGCCCCTGAAATGAGAGACAAGCAGTTTTACATTTATATATATACACTGTGGTTATCATTTACCAAAGAAGTTGCTATTAGCCTAGAATAAAATGTAGGAACTCAAAAGGATGAACTGTACAGCCTTCCTCAGTCGTTCTAATGGGAGCTCTCTCCTTTTGAGTCAGAGCATACACAGCAAACTCTTGATGGACGTTTTTTTTTTTGAAGTGCCACTTATTGGACTGATCGTCACCTACTGTAAGTGTGAAAGTCATGCCGCTCCATCTGTTGGCAGGGAATGGTGATTCTTAGCTTGTGTTGGAGTTCTTATCGCACAAAGTCATGTCTCCAGGGCTTTCAAACAGGATGGGTCCCTGTCTGAGGTAAGGAGAGTCCAGAGTAGTGAGTGTACCTTTGAAAAGAAAAAAAAAAAAACAGCATCATATCATATTATCTTCTCCCTAAAAGGCACCACTGAGTGACTCCGGTCTATTTGTTAAATAGTGAAAGTGGCAGTGGTAAGAATCAAATGACAACCATGGGCGCCGATACAGTTTCCCCATCGTTCTCTGTTCCCTCTAACTTTTCCCATCCCTCTAATCCCTGGAGTACAAATGTCATCTTCAGCTCAAGCTCCGTTTCTTAGCTCAGATGATCTTGTTTCCCCAAGTGCAGGATGCAACTTGTGTTTCATCTTTCATCCGGCCTGCTACACAGCTCTGATCCCAACAACCTTTAAGAGAAAGAGTGGAACGAAAGAGGCAGTTACGTTTGACCTCTAAGCCTCCGCGTTAAAGTGAGCACACTTGTGAATGGTTTTCTCTGTCATGTATGACAGCAGCCTCACATTTTGTTGTTGTGTTATTCTTTCTGCCCTGAGAGAAATCAAAAGGGGACAATGACATTTATTCTCGGTCATTGATTCAAGTTCTTCACGTAACATTTAATGCTGTTACACTATTAACTTTTTACTGTGTGTTTGTACAAACAGGTTATTTGCATGATAAGATGCTTTGACCAGTCATTCCCAAACACAGATGGACCACAGGATTGATTTGTGCATCACCGAATAAAGTCTTTCACTTCAGATTTATTCAATAGCATGTATAAAATTGAGCTGCGATTCATTCATCAAATGTAGATCTCCTGGAACTAACTGGTTAAGCTCTATCAAAATAATAGCGTAGTTACAGAAATGGCAGTAAAAATAGAAAACCTTGCAACACTGCTTTAGATACAGGTAGTATTCACTCTGTCATGTGTTTAATATGACTCAAAACCACTAATGAACATCATTTTCATCCTCATATTCTCTGGTGGTTAAAACTTGTCCATTTTTCTCGTTTCTCTTGTGTCCACGGCTGCAGAAGGACAGAACAGTCCAACAGATCGTGGAACAACACTCTCCCTTATTTACATAAGATGTGAAATGTGAGTTATGAGATGAGATGGCAGGCGACTGGAGCACATTGATTCATTTACAGATTTTAATTGCGCAAATGTTCGGACTCCGTCGGGGGGAGGGGAAGGAAAAAAAAACACAGCCTGCTGTTTGTTTCTGTAATTTCTCAGCTGCAGTTCCCTGACCTTGATTAAAGAATCACTGCTGCTGCTGTTGTTGTTCTTGGCGTTTTACAGTATAATGATCTAATACTGCCTTTTTCTTCCCGTGGTTGAAGACGTGTGAAACTCCTCTTTGTGACTTATCTCGCAGTCACTAGTCATGCCAAAAAAAGAAGAGTTTCTTTATTTTATATCAGCACTAATGGATGTATATTATATAAAATGGGGTAATACTATATGAGATACTAATTTACAGTATTTGTCATGGAAGAATCAGTGGGAACACATATTTAATTTGACTGTGTCTGAAAGTAAAGAAGAATATACAGTAGTCAAGAAATCCCAAGTGAGTCGACACTGTGTCCAGAACACGGTGCAGCTCTATTATGCTCGATGATTGTTTGCCTGAGATGCCGAGTGTACTTTTCAGTATTTTGAAGCATACACTTGTGAGGAGATGTCCTCCTAACACCTCCCTACTGTGGAATCATGTAGTAATGATTTTATGGTGTACAGGTGAGCATGCTTACATTTTTTGCTGCACAGGGACAAAAAAAAAAGGTGCAGTAGCCATTCAGGCTGATTGCTTCCATATCTGGCAGAGATTTTATCACTGATGTGAAAATCCTCCTCTTTGAGCCTACGTCCCATTGTGCAGTGTAAAAACCTGATCCCACTCTTCTTCTTCTTTCTTTTTTTTTCTTTTCTTGATGCAGGGAGTTGCTTAGTCTGCATTTTCCTGCAGCTTCAGGTCACCTCAAGGAGGCTGCTTTATTTCCCGCCCTACAGCCTGCCATTTATAAAGAGACCACAAAGAGGACAAACTGATACATGGACTCATAATGTGGATCACAGCAGACACAACAGGAAATAATGACATTCCTGTAGTGTATATAGTGCAAAATATCCATTATATTATGGAATGAACTTCTTTTCCACTGTATTATAGGCTGTAAAGGAGAACACTGGAACATCTTGCATGCAGATCAGAGCCACTACCTACAAAGTGATGATAGTACAACCAGACTCTCTAAATGGAGTCTGGCAAGTCCAGCAGGGAGCACGTGTCGAGCTGTAGCTCTGACAACTCGAGCAGCAGATCTCCTGGTATTTCCCTCACACTTTCGCATTTTTCCGTATGTACTGAATCTGTTTCCAAAAGCAAAAAAAAAAGAAAAAAAACTGGGCTAGTCTCCCGACACATGGTGCTCCAAAAATACCCACAGGTGATAACTAGCTGAGGTTGTGTAGCAGGTGCCCTGTCACCTTCCCCACTATGTATGCATCATACCTGTGGGTTGAGGTGGTAATTAACTGTTGTTTTGTCATTTTTAGACCGTTGCCATGACGGCACTCTCTGTGTCTCTTTTTCTCACCTTTACTTTTCTCAATTACTGTCACCTACTTTGTCTCGTTCTCTGCTTTTGTCCCCTGAGCTCTGCATTAACACATCTTGTGTCTTCTTTTCATACATTTAATATGTGGTGTTTTCATAGCATCATTTTAGGAATGCAGCAGAGAAGGACCCTCTCACCTTCTGGTGTGTGTATGGATGTGTTGCTCTGTGTGTGTGTGTGTGTGTGTGCGTGTGTGTTTGGGAGTTTGCGATGGTCCTGACGAGCAGACAGTGTCATCCATCATGGTCAGATATGTTCATGGGTTTTGCCCAGTGGGCTGTGGTCAGCAGATAGCGGTAGTTTACAGCACAGTGTCTCTGCTGTCATCCGTCTACATGATGACACTCCCACTTTACTTCTCTTCACATCACAGACCAACTGTTGTGTTACTGTTCATGTTTCTAATTAGTGCCTGCTGCTGCAATGCATTCTCGTGAGAACCTAGAGTTCTCACGAGAATGCATTGCAGCGCAAGCATCTCTTGTTATTCTACTGACGTTTATTCTTCTCGATGATATTATTCCTCTTCCACCGTTTTTCGCTGTGGTAACTTCTCCCACAGTTTTGAGAAAATCCCCACACATGTTGTATCAAAAGTTTTGGAAAAACCAAGACAAGGGTGATTTTAAAACAGTGATTTCTTTATCAGTTCACACCTGTTTCTCACAAATTTAATTGTGGGAAGTACTGAACCAAAAACCAAAAATGGTATCTCTATCATCTACCGTTCTTGAAATATGACAAATTTAAAACATGCTTTTTGCTCTGTTTTTCAGAGGTTTGGGAGAAGCACACTAAACTATGACTTTTTTGTCAAATTTTGGACGACATACTAAACTATGACATTTTTGTCAAATTTTGGACGACATACTAAATGTGACATTTTTGTCAAATTTTGGACGACATACTAAACTATGACATTTTTGTCACTCTCTGTGTCCCTTCTTAAATGTGACATTTTTGTCAAATTTTGGACGACATACTAAACTATGACATTTTTGTCACATTTTGGACGACAGACTAAACTATGACATTTTGGTCACATTTTGGACGACATATTAAACTGACATTTTTGCCACATTTTGGACGACATACTAAACTATGAAATTTTTGTCAAATTTTGGACGACATACTAAACTATGACATTTTTGTGACTTTTTGGACAACATATTAAACTAAGACCTTTTTGTGACTTTTTGGACGACATACTTAACAATGACATTTCACTCAAAGACCTGAGTAGCATGGTGGCGTAGTGGTTAGTTGGTCTTAACTATTCTACTGTTGCAAGAATGTCCTGGGTTCAATCCCATGTCTGAGATGTTTCTGTGTCTATATCACACTAAACTATGACATTTTGGATGACATACTAAACTATGACATTTTAGTCAAAGTTTTGGACGACATACTAAACTATGACATTTTTGTCAAATTTTGGACGAAATGCTAAACTATGACATTTTGGTCAGATTTTGGACGACATACTAAACTATGACATTTTTGCCACATTTTGGACGACATACTAAACTATGACATTTTGGTCCGATTTTGGACGACATACTAAACTATGACATTTTTGCCACATTTTGGACGACATACTAAACTATGACATTTTGGTAAAATTTTAAGCGACATATTAAACTATGACATTTTGGTCAAATTTTGGACGACATACTAAACTATGACATTTTGGTCAAATTTTGGACAACATACTAAACTATGACATTTTGGTCAAATTTTGGACGACATACTAAACTATGACATTTTGGTCAAATTTTGGACGACATACTAAACTATGACATTTTTATCACATTTTGGACGACATACTAAACTATGCCATTTTGGTCAAATTTTGGACGACATATTAAACTATGACATTTTTGCCACATTTTGGACGACATACTAAACTATGACATTTTGGTCAAATTTTGGACGACATACTAAACTAAGACCTTTTTGTGACTTTTTGGACGACATACTTAACAATGACATTTCACTCAAAGGCCTGTGTAGCATGGTGGCGTAGTGGTTAGTTGGTCTTAACTATTCTACTGTTGCAAGAATGTCCTGGGTTCAATTCAAGGTCTGAGATGTTTCTGTGTCTATATCACACTAAGCTGACTTTTTGGATGACATACTAAACTATGACATTTTAGTCAAAGTTTTGGACGACATACTAAACTATGACATTTTGGTCAAATTTTGGACGACATACTGAACTATGACATTTTTGTCAAATTTTGGACGAAATACTAAACTATGACATTTTTATCACATTTTGGATGACTAAACTATGACATTTTGGTCAAATTTTGGACGACATTAAACTATGACATTTTTGCCACATTTTGGACGACATACTAAACTATGACATTTTGGTAAAATTTTAAGCGCCATATTAAACTATGACATTTTGGTCAAATTTTGGACGACATACTAAACTATGACATTTTGGTCAAATTTTGGACGACATACTAAACTATGACATTTTTATCACATTTTGGACGACATACTAAACTATGCCATTTTGGTCAAATTTTGGACGACATATTAAACTATGACATTTTTGCCACATTTTGGACCACATACTAAACTATGACATTTTGGTCAAATTTTGGACGACATATTAAACTATGAAATTTTTGCCACATTTTGGACGACATACTAAACTATGACATTTTTGTGACTTTTAGGAAGACATACTAAACTATGACATTTTTGTGACTTTTTGGACGACATACTAAACTAAGACCTTTTTGTGACTTTTTTGGACGACATACTAAACTATGACATTTTTATCACATTTTGGACGACATACTAAACTATGCCGTTTTGGTCAAATTTTGGACGACATATTAAACTATGACATTTTTGCCACATTTTGGACGACATACTAAACTATGACATTTTGGTCAAATTTTGGACTACATACTAAACTATGACATTTTTGTAAAATTTTGGACGAAATACTAAACTATGACATTTTGGTCACATTTTGGACGACATACTAAACTATGACATTTTTGCCACATTTTGGACCACATACTAAACTATGACATTTTACGCAAAGACCTGAGTAGCATGGTGGTGTAGTGGTTAGTTGGTCTTAACTATGTTTCTGTTGCAAGAATGTGCTGGGTTCAATCCCAGGTCTGAGATCTATCTGTGTCTATATCATACTAAACTATGACATTCTGGACGACATACTAAACTATGACATGTTTGTCACATTTTGGACCACATACTAAACTATGACATTTTTGTCAAATTTTGGACCACATACTAAACTATGACATTTTGGTCAGATTTTGAACAACATACTAAACTATGATTTTTTTTGTGACTTTTTGAACGACATACTAAACTTAGTTTAGGTCAGATTTTGAACGACATATTAAACTATGAAATTTTTGCCACATTTTGGACGACATACTAAACTATGACATTTTTATCACATTTTGGACGACATACTAAACTATGACATTTTTGTCAAATTTTGGACGACATACTAAACTATGACATTTTTGTCACATTTTGGACGACATATTAAACTATGAAATTTTTGTCACATTTTGGATGACTTACTAAACTATGACATTTTTGTGAGTTTTTGGACGAGATACTAAACTATGACATTTTTGCCACATTTTGGACGACTTACTAAACTATGACATTTTTGTCACATTTTGGACGACATACTAAAATATGACATTTTTGTCACATTTTGGACGACATACTAAACTATGACATTTTTGTCAAATTTTGGACGACATACTAAACTATGACATTTTTATCAAATTTTGGACGACATACTTAACAATGACATTTCACTCAAAGACCTGAGTAGCATGGTGGCGTAGTGGTTAGTTGGTCTTAGCAATTCTACTGTTGCAAGAATGTCCTGGGATTAATCGCAGGTCTGAGATGTTTCTGTGTCTATATCACGCAAAACTGACATTTTGGACGACATACTAAACTATGACATTTTTGTCACATTTTGGACGACATATTAAACTATGAAATTTTTGTCACATTTTGGATGACATACTAAACTATGACATTTTTGTGAGTTTTTGGACGAGATACTAAACTATGACATTTTTGCCACATTTTGGACGACTTACTTAACTATGACAATTTGGTCAAATTTTGGACGACATACTAAACTATGACATTTTGGTCAAATTTTGGACGACATACTAAACTATGACATTTTTGCCACATTTTGGACGACATACTAAACTATGACATTTTGGTCAAATTTTGGACGACATACTAAACTCTGACATTTTGGTCAAATTTTGGACGACATACTAAACTAAGACCTTTTTGTGACTTTTTGGACGACATACTTAACAATGACATTTCACTTAAAGGCCTGTGTAGCATGGTGGCGTAGTGGTTAGTTGGTCTTAACTATTGTACTGTTGCAAGAATGTCATGGGTTCAATTCCCGGTCTAAGATGTTTCTGTGTCTATATCACACTAAGCTGACATTTTGGATGACATACTAAACTATGACATTTTAGTCAAAGTTTTGGACGACATACTAAACTATGACATTTTGGTCAAATTTTGGACGACATACTAAACTATGACATTTTTATCACATTTTGGACGACATATTAAACTATGAAATTTTTGTCACATTTTGGATGACTTACTAAACTATGACATTTTTGTGAGTTTTTGGACGAGATACTAAACTATGACATTTTTGCCACATTTTGGACGACTTACTAAACTATGACATTTTTGTGACTTTTTGGACGACATACTTAACAATGACATTTCACTTAAAGGCCTGTGTAGCATGGTGGCGTAGTGGTTAGTTGGTCTTAACTATTGTACTGTTGCAAGAATGTCATGGGTTCAATTCCCGGTCTAAGATGTTTCTGTGTCTATATCACACTAAGCTGACATTTTGGATGACATACTAAACTATGACATTTTTATCACATTTTGGACGACATACTAAACTATGACATTTTGGTCAAATTTTGGACGACATTAAACTATGACATTTTGCCACATTTTGGACGACATACTAAACTATGACATTTTGGTAAAATTTTATGCGACATATTAAACTATGACATTTTTGTCAAATTTTGTACGACATATTAAACGATGACATTTTTGCCACATTTTGGACGACATACTAAACTATGACAATTTGGTCAAATTTTGGACGACATACTAAACTATGACATTTTGGTCAAATTATGGACGACATACTAAACTATGACATTTTTATCACATTTTGGACGACATACTAAACTATGCCGTTTTGGTCAAATTTTGGACGACATATTAAACTATGACATTTTTGCCACATTTTGGATGACATACTAAAGTACGACATTTTGGTCAAATTTTGGACGACATACTAAACTATGACATTTTGGTCAAATTTTGGACGACATTAAACTATGACATTTTGGTAAAATTTTATGCGACATATTAAACTATGACATTTTTGTCAAATTTTGTACGACATATTAAACGATGACATTTTTGCCACATTTTGGACGACATACTAAACTATGACAATTTGGTCAAATTTTGGACGACATACTAAACTATGACATTTTGGTCAAATTTTGGACGACATACTAAACTATGACATTTTTGCCACATTTTGGACGACATACTAAACTATGACATTTCGGTCAAATTTTGGACGACATACTAAACTCTGACATTTTGGTCAAATTTTGGACGACATACTAAACTAAGACCTTTTTGTGACTTTTTGGACGACATACTTAACAATGACATTTCACTTAAAGGCCTGTGTAGCATGGTGGCGTAGTGGTTAGTTGGTCTTAACTATTCTACTGTTGCAAGAATGTCATGGGTTCAATTCCCGGTCTAAGATGTTTCTGTGTCTATATCACACTAAGCTGACATTTTGGATGACATTTTAGTCAAAATTTTGGACCATATACTAAACTATGACATTTTTTTCACATTTTGGACGACATACTAAACTATGACGTTTTTGTCACATTTTGGACGACATACTAAACTATGACACTTTTGTCACATTTTGGACCACATACTAAACTATGACACTTTTGTCACATTTTGGACCACATACTAAACTATGACATTTTACGCGAAGACCTGAGTAGCATGGTAGTGTAGTGGTTAGTTGGTCTTAACTATGTTTCTGTTGCAAGAATGTGCTGGGTTCAATCCCAGGTCTGAGATATTTCAGTGTCTATATCATACTAAACTATGACATTTTGGACGACATACTAAACTATGACATTTTTGCCACATTTTGGACCACATACTAAACTATGACATTTTTGTCAAATTTTGGACGACATACTAAACTATGACATGTTTGTCACATTTTGGACGACATACTAAACTATGACCTTTTTGGCAAATTTTGGACGACATACTAAACTATGACATTTTTGTCAAATTTTGGACAAAATATTAATCTATGACATTTTTGTCACATTTTGGACCACATACTAAACTATGAAGTTTTGTCACATTTTGAACGACATACTTAACTATGACCTTTTTGTAACATTTTGGACCACATACTAAACTATGACATTTTTGTCACATTTTGGACCACATACTTAACTATGAAGTTTTTGTCACATTTTGGACCACATACTAAATTATGACATATTTTTCACATTTTGGACCACATACTAAACTATGAAGTTTTTGTCACATTTTGGACCACATACTAAATTATGACATTTTTTTCACATTTTGGACCACATACTAAACTATGACACTTTTGTGAAAGTTTGGACCACATACTAAACTATGAAATTTTTTTCACATTTTCGACCACATACTAAACTATGACACTTTTGTGAAAGTTTGGACCACATACTAAACTATGAATTTTTTTTCACATTTTCGACCACATACTAAACTATGTCATTTTTGTCACATTTTGAACGACATACTAAACTATGACATTTTTGCCACATTTTGGACCACATACTAAACTATGACATTTTTGTCAAATTTTGGACGACATACTAAACTATGACATGTTTGTCACATTTTGGACCACATACTAATCTATGACATTTTTGTCAAATTTTGGACGACATACTAAACTATGACATTTTTGTCAAATTTTGGACAAAATATTAATCTATGACATTTTTGTCACATTTTGGACCACATACTAAACTATGAAGTTTTTGTCACATTTTGGACCACATACTAAACTATGTCATTTTTGTCACATTTTGAACGACATACTAAACTATGACATTTTTGTAACATTTTGGACCACATACTAAACTATGACATTTTTGTCACATTTTGGACCACATACTAAACTATGAAGTTTTTGTCACATTTTGGACCACATACTAAATTATGACATATTTTTCACATTTTGGACCACATACTAAACTATGACACTTTTGTGAAAGTTTGGACCACATACTAAACTATGACATTTTTGTCACATTTTGGACCACATACTAAACTATGAAGTTTTTGTCACATTTTGGACCACATACTAAACTATGACCTTTTTTTCACATTTTGGACCACATACTAAACTATGACACTTTTGTGAAAGTTTGGACCACATACTAAACTATGACACTTTTGTGAAAGTTTGGACCACATACTAAACAATGACATTTTTGTCACATTTTGGACCACATACTAAACTATGACATTTTGTCACATTTTGGACGACATACTAAACTATGACGTTTTTGTCACATTCTGGACCACATACTAAACTATGACATTTTACACAAAGACCTGAGTAGCATGGTAGTGTAGTGGTTAGTTGGTCTTAACTATGTTTCTGTTGCAAGAATGTGCTGGGTTCAATCCCAGGTCTGAGATATTTCGGTGTCTATATCATACTAAACTATGACATTTTGGACGACATACTAAACTATGACATTTTTGCCACATTTTGGACCACATACTAAACTATGACATTTTTGTCAAATTTTGGACGACATACTAAACTATGACATGTTTGTCACATTTTGGACCACATACTAATCTATGACATTTTTGTCAAATTTTGGACGACATACTAAACTATGACATTTTTGTCAAATTTTGGACAAAATATTAATCTATGACATTTTTGTCACATTTTGGACCACATACTAAACTATGAAGTTTTTGTCACATTTTGGACCACATACTAAACTATGTCATTTTTGTCACATTTTGAACGACATACTAAACTATGACATTTTTGTAACATTTTGGACCACATACTAAACTATGACATTTTTGTCACATTTTGGACCACATACTAAACTATGAAGTTTTTGTCACATTTTGGACCACATACTAAATTATGACATATTTTTCACATTTTGGACCACATACTAAACTATGACACTTTTGTGAAAGTTTGGACCACATACTAAACTATGACATTTTTGTCACATTTTGGACCACATACTAAACTATGAAGTTTTTGTCACATTTTGGACCACATACTAAACTATGACCTTTTTTTCACATTTTGGACCACATACTAAACTATGACACTTTTGTGAAAGTTTGGACCACATACTAAACTATGACACTTTTGTGAAAGTTTGGACCACATACTAAACAATGACATTTTTGTCACATTTTGGACCACATACTAAACTATGACATTTTGTCACATTTTGGACGACATACTAAACTATGACGTTTTTGTCACATTCTGGACCACATACTAAACTATGACATTTTACACAAAGACCTGAGTAGCATGGTAGTGTAGTGGTTAGTTGGTCTTAACTATGTTTCTGTTGCAAGAATGTGCTGGGTTCAATCCCAGGTCTGAGATATTTCGGTGTCTATATCATACTAAACTATGACATTTTGGACGACATACTAAACTATGACATTTTTGCCACATTTTGGACCACATACTAAACTATGACATTTTTGTCAAATTTTGGACGACATACTAAACTATGACATGTTTGTCACATTTTGGACCACATACTAATCTATGACATTTTTGTCAAATTTTGGACGACATACTAAACTATGACATTTTTGTCAAATTTTGGACAAAATATTAATCTATGACATTTTTGTCACATTTTGGACCACATACTAAACTATGAAGTTTTGTCACATTTTGAACGACATACTTAACTATGACCTTTTTGTAACATTTTGGACCACATACTAAACTATGACATTTTTGTCACATTTTGGACCACATACTTAACTATGAAGTTTTTGTCACATTTTGGACCACATACTAAATTATGACATATTTTTCACATTTTGGACCACATACTAAACTATGAAGTTTTTGTCACATTTTGGACCACATACTAAATTATGACATTTTTTTCACATTTTGGACCACATACTAAACTATGACACTTTTGTGAAAGTTTGGACCACATACTAAACTATGAAATTTTTTTCACATTTTCGACCACATACTAAACTATGACACTTTTGTGAAAGTTTGGACCACATACTAAACTATGAATTTTTTTTCACATTTTCGACCACATACTAAACTATGTCATTTTTGTCACATTTTGAACGACATACTAAACTATGACATTTTTGTAACATTTTGGACCACATACCACATACCACATGTCGTCCCAAATCTGACAAAAATGTCATAGTTTAATATGTTGTCCAAAATGTCGTAGTTTAGTAAAAAACTGCGTATAATTTCCATGTACACATGAATGGGAGACGATCGACGAAATGTTTAGAACCCAGCCCAGTTTGGATCCTAACAGCTTAAGAGTCAGTTTCTTTTAAAGGGTGATTCCACCATACCACTTTGTCTAAATACTTCAAGTTTTAAAGGTTCAATCCACCCAAATGTTACTCATTTACCAGCACAAGTCCTGCACCCGATGACATCAGCAGCAAGAACAGCAGGCATGTTCAAAATTTCGACCGAAATAAACATATAAATAAATTGCTGATCTTGGTGCCCTTTTTTAAATTTCTATAAATATTATAAAATAATGAGACACAATAAATATTAACATAATGACATTATAATAAATCGTGCCTTTGCAGCAAGAAGACCCAGGTTCATGATCCGGTCAGAACAAGGGTCTTTCTGCATGGAGTTTGCATGTTCTCCCTGTGTGTGCATGGGTTTTCTCCGGGTTCTCCGGCTTCCTCCCACAGTACAAAAACATGTAATATGGAGATTAGGTAAATTGGATACTCTAAATTGACAATAGTTGTGAATATGAGAGTGAATGGTTGTCTCTATGTCTCTGTGTAATGGACCGGCAATCTGTCCAGGGTTTACTGCGCTTTTCACCCTATGTCAGCTGGGATTGGCACCAGCGTCCCCCACGACCCTCCTGTGGAGGATAAAGCGGTAGTATTCATTTTTTCTCCATGTCATGCAACCCACTGACTCCAAACCAATAGGTTTCTCTTTGTATTGGATTTGATTGCCTCTTGTATTTCATATGAATTACTTACCTTTTAATATTAATATTAATATTAATATAAATGTTCAAATAAAACTCAGTGTCATGTGACACACTGGGTCAAAACCAATAACATTTGAATGCTTCATATATTTTATTCATATCAAAATTGGTAAGAAAAAAAGGTAATTGTTTTTTTAATAGCTTCCTTCATGTGACCTATTGACTTTAACCAAGGTCACATTTTATTATTCTATTAGGGGTACACCTCTAATAATAATATTATAAAATAGCATTCTAGTGCTGATCAGCTGCTCCTACAGATAACAAAATCTGTTACACAGAAGCTCAGAGGGGACAGAGAGTCTGACTTTATCACTGTCCATTTTTAAAACGTATCGTAAAATCCATTTTTACTCTTTGGCTTTCGACCCAGTATGAAATATGGATTTTACCCGTTTTTATTTTGTATTTGTGTTGTTTTTATATTTTCTTCAGTATATTTTTTTTTTTAGGTCCTGTGTTTCTGTACATATACACAGATATGTATATATATACCTATACATATATACATATATATATATATATATATATATATATATATATATATATACTGTATATATATATATATATATATATATATATATATATATATATATACATATAGAAACACAGGACTTCTTTTATATGATTATAAATATTCAAAAATATTATCCCAGGCCATACAGTGAGAACCCGTGTGTATGTTCTAACCTGGCAGGTTGTTTAACAGAATCATAATCTGCCCTGTGAAGTTGGGAATGCAGAATTTTATTAAAAATATATTCACTGTATAAAAGAGTTGGGGGGGTTTTCGTGCGTGTCAGCTGCAACTACAGTGCGTAACCACTGTCAGTATATTTCAATTCATATGTAAATTGCTAAAGTCTGATTAAGTCAGGATTTAAAAAAGGTAATTAAATAGCAAATGATTATAAATGGTAATAGGTTTGGGAGGAGCGACATGCACCTGAGGGACTCCGTCATCTGAGTGGTTGAAAGCAACAATGTGATTCATCTGCGTTGTTGAACTTCTTTGTGTTTTTCTTCTGCGGAGATAATAACTTGAATAACTCTGAATAAGTTTAGGACCCGCATTTTCCTCTCAAATGAAACTGCACCCACCTTGTAATATTCATATAACTGGATGTCAAGTTAGACCTGTTAGCATTTCTGCTTTGATGAAATATTGCGTCACATATTTTCAAATATCTCGCCGTTCGCTTTAGGCAAACAACTCAGATTCTCTCTCAGGCTCTGAGTAAAAAGTCAATATTAGATGATGGTGAGTTAATATCAGCAATTTAATTAACTTTTAATTCACCCACAGTGTTACTGTTATAATCTCACTAACCAGCATTTTATGAAGCTAGATGGAAAAAAAAAGGATTTATTTACCTCCCATTCACCCAGAGAGAGAGAGGGGGAGAGAGGGAGAGAGGGAGAGAGGGAGTTGGGTATTTGACTCTTTGTCTTTTCAGTTCTCCGTCTCTTCTGTCATGTCTTGATGTCTCATTAGCTGTTTTTCTCTTGGTTTATTGATCTCCAGGAAACGTTGATTACATTATCAAAGCTTGAGTTGTGTCTTTGGATACAGTAGACGCAGGAAATGAGCATTTGAGGGTGATTCTGTTTACTGTTTTCAGTCATGTATATGTATATGTAGAAAGCTCGAGTCGCCATCTGAAGTATGGCTATGATTTCTAATCTTAAATATGAATCAATTAATGCACAGGCAGTAATAAAAACTCATTGCATCTCATTTTATGATCATCTGCAGAGTATAAATATATTTTATTTGCTTTTCTAATTTCCTTCACTACTTCAATGACTAGGGAGCACCGAAATTACATTTTTTTTTATTGGGCAGAGTGAGGATTATTTATTTTTGTAATAATTTTGTCTGTGCCTTTTTGAGGTTTCTGAGGACGCACTTTTTTATTTTTAATATCCAACTCCCCACAATAGTGTTTCAGGGTATTACGCTAGATAGATAGATGCCGTTATATCACCAATAATATTACCTTAAAGTTTGGGTATAATAATTTTGTTGTACATAATCACTTCTTTGTTATAAATGGAGCCATTCATATACATCGTCATCCTTTTTAGATCGTCTTCATATGGCCTCAACAACCTCAGTTAATTCCTGACTATATTGTGACCTGAGGGCGAGCGTGTCATTCAACTTTGACTAAATGAGAGCGTTTTACAATGAACCTCATCTGTACTGATGACTCATCACTGACACCTGATCAGGTTAATGAGGTCAGTGTAACCCTACAGTTGGCCAGAGTCTTATTGGTGTCTCAAAGATGTCTGTCTGTCTGTCTATCTATCTATCTATCTATCTATCTATCTATCTATCTATCTATCTATCTATCTATCTATCTATCTATCTATCTATCTATCTATCTATCCATCTATCCATCCATCCATCCATCCATCTAGTTAGCTAGCTACCCATCATCCATCGGTCTATCTATCTATCTTAGTGTTTACTCTAAACTTAATCCCATGTTAATTGATCCACACTATCAGCATGATGGTATTAAGAGCGAGGTCACATAGTTATGATAGAGAATTCAGCACAGCTCACATGTAGGTGGTTTTATGTGTCTCATGTTTATGACTCTGTAATCCAGAGCAGCATCTACAGTATGAGCATTAGTGTGGATTATTATGCCGTGCAGCGGCTGTGTCCCCGGCTGTGTGAATCTTAATGTGGTTTCTGTCCTCTTTTGCTGTTTTGTTGCTCGGCTGTCAGACCAAAGTGCAAATTCTATCAGCAGGGGTTTATTCAATTCAGTCCTGTGTTGCCTGAAACCTGTGGACCAAGAAATGTAATGATTTTCCCCCCTTTTCACTGTGTTCACACACCATCCAATTAGGGCTGCGAAACACAAGGGAAAGAGTAATAGGCAGACAGCGATGTGGGCAGTTTGAAGGCATATAGTTGGCGACAGAAAGAGACAAAAGAGCAGAGAAATGCTTTCTTGTTTACAGTATGTGCGTTGTGAATTATGTGATGCTTCTGACCACCGATTTAGGGTTTTTTTTGCCTGCATTTTAACAGAATGTTTGGTGAACAGTAATGTACCTCAGTCAGTACATACACTGTGACATGAGTCGCTGAGAGCTCAAGTGTCACACCAAGCGTCCATGTATGTTGTTTATCTGAAATCAACATTGATTTGCATGGTTGAATGCATACAAATACTGGTTTGGCCCAATCAGGAAAAACAAGTGTTTCCTCACTGCAACAGTCTCTTTGCAGCAGCCGCTGCTTCTTGTGTGTGATCTGCACTTCACAGAATGTCATGGTGCCAGTACGCTGCCAGTGAAGGCTGAGTAGGAGAGGAAAGAAATCCACTTATCTTTCTCTTTTCTTTTTTTTTTTACCGTCTTCTTCTTAATGTCAACTGACACAAAATCACGCTCAAATGACAAATGTTCAAGGACATGAAATACATATTTGTTATATATACTTTATGCTACGAGTGATCGGCAGTCTATTCCTATACTGGGTATCTACAGGTCTTAAAAATACTCAATTCAGTTTCCTGAAAAAAAGAGCCTCACACTGTACACGTGTCTTAAATATCTTCTCATGCCTCTAGATAATAGATAATGCTTGTATTTTGTACAGCCTGTCAGGGAAAAAAAGGGGTTCAGTCAGAATAAACATTGTCTGTACTGCTGTTGACAACGCTTCTCCACACAATGACTATTTTAGCAACACAAATAAATGACTTTCATTGAATAAATGTGACTCTTATCTTTCTTTTATGTCTAACTGGCCAATGTGACAGCCTCAGATTGTGTTAGATTCTTTTGATTTTTTTCCCATCAGTCACAGACTGATAAAGATAAAAGTAGTGTTCAATCATTTAAACAATTTTGATTTTTATCACAGGGATTCGCTGGTATCAGATGTGATATGCAAATAATTCTCGACCACATGGTAACAATTCATTTATCCCCGCGCTCTCATATTTTGGCTATACGATCATAAGATTAATTAAACCGCATTCACAGGCCGAACATTTAACAATTACGGCAACTATTTAAAAAAAAGAAAACAGTCACAGGCAAATGAAGACATGCTTCTGTAATATATCAAAGTGCCATTAATAGATGGCTTTCAGACACATTGCTCTAACTGAGGCACAGAGTCTGACATCGCTCAGTGAATAACTAAAGCTAATTGCCTATAATTAGGAAGCCTTGATTAAGGTGCAGCCTCTGATTTAAGAGGAAGCAGTGATGAGGCCTGTCTCACTTTCCATCTATTGTCACACTTTCTTTTGTTATCACTGGCTCCTTTAATTGTCAAATGGTCTTCTCCTTCTGAAATCTAGCACGTCACAATTAAGATTAAACATTGCTTCCTAGATACAGAATCTTGATACTTGGTACTTTACCGATGTTAGCTGAGGAGGCATCGTGGTAAGCTCTGATTAAACCTCAGTACAGCACTCACAGAAAATCAAAGCACTGCATCTTCAGTTAGTGCTTACATAACACTGCTGCCTCTTTCGGTGATCAACCTTTAATGACAGGGACACATTGTTTTAATTTGCAAAACTGTGGAAAAGATTTGAAAAATGCTTTTAATTAGTGATCAAACATGTGCCATTCTCTGCTTTCTGTTTAGCGCGTACAGTTTATGGCTGAAACTTATGCCAGAAGCACAACAAATCACACAACTTTCCCTTTCCCCCCCAAATACCCCATAAAGTATTCAAGTCAGATCATTTTGGAGTTGCCTGTTAGGCTGCTATAATTAGATTCCCTGCTTGAAAGGCTTGCAGGGTGTTGATCATTGTTATTTCATGAGGCATGCAGTGCTATTCATCTCGTGCTTCCAGACAAACCATTTTCTACTTGCAGACAAGCGAGGCCCTCAAGATATTCATAAACATAAAAATAATAACCACTCATTGTCCATAAATCATTCCAGGCATGTTTTTAAGCTTACAATATGGTTTATGAATGGTTAGTTGTTAAGAATGTTAAGATACAGAAGTCATTTATCTTATCCTGTATATTTAGGGATGGCAAATTAAAAAAAGGAAAAACTGTCTTAGTTCAGTGACGGACCATAATAAGTGCTCGTTTGTGAAAGTCTGTGGACAGATGGACCACGGTTACTTTTTGTGTTTTCATGGTGACCGTCAATGTCATATGACTTGATAACTGTCATGTGGAATTGCCTCTCATGCTTCAGGTTCGTCCTTTGTCGTCTGTACGTATGGACATTCACCTCTGCGTCGACCCAATAATCATATTATCCTTTTACAGAAAAGAACATTACAATATAGATTTAGACCCTCATCATGAAGAAGAGACATGGCTCTTACTACACAAGGAGAAAATTGAGTTACAGCGCCCTCTGGCTTCACCATTGAATAAATAGTGTTGATAATATTGTGTATGATCTCATGATTTCTTAATGACTGTACAGACAATAAGCACCAAGACGTATCCTTCGCATTAAGCTACATCAGATATTTAAAGAAAGAAGTGGTCATTTAAAACACATTATTAGTAATCTAATTTTCTTTTAGATGTTTTGTTTTTGTTGCCAGTGGAAGAGGAGCCATTAGACGTAAGATTTAATTAAAAACTTCGATGAGTAAATAAACCTCCTACAGTGTAATTGCTAATTGGGAGGTGTTGTTAGTATCTATGTATGATGCTTTTGATGTGATCAGGAGAGAGATTAAAGCATGAAGGTTCAGGGAGAAACTGTTGCCTGGTTCTGAGCGTCAGTTAACACACACACACACACACACTAAATTATCTAGGAGGAAGCTGAACATACTGAAACATGTAATCACACAAAAAACTAAGCATCGCCTCAGGTTGTGATAACACTATGCGGTTTGTGGGAGGGGGAAAAAAGTAAACAAACACTTGATTAAGATGCAAGTTTTAAAAATTATTTATAATATGATACAAGGATATTTTGTGCAAGAGGTTGTTTGGGCTGTGATACCTGTACATTATGAACAAAGGAATTAAAACTCATTTGCAACCTGAAAGCAGATCACGGCGACCGTGCCGGGACCATGTCAAACGGCAAACTACAAAGATACTGTTTTGTACAAAAGGTTTCGCCATCAGTATACAATGGTTGTATATGATTAGATTACATATTTATATAAAGTGCAAAAGAAATAAGCACTCGCAGTGAAGGCCTGAAGTGCTTTGTGACCGAGTGTAAACCCACCCACCACGTGCTGAAGGCGTTCTCATCACATGGCCAGGTGGTGGAGCTAAAGACTTGCCAGGGTAGTATCACAAACTGTTAGCCATAGCTCAGCTGCAGAATATATACTGTATTACAAAATGTATGAAAGGGTTACCAATCTGTGCAATATATTGAATCTTACAAATATAATCAATATGAAGAGTTGTGGAAAAGTTACCTAACATTCCCCCGTTGACAATTATAAATAGAGACTTGTTTGTTTGCAACTCCTCCTACACTGAAGCATAGCACCACATGCTGTCATTGTTTTTCAACCTTGAGTATGAAATAACATGAAATAAATGCGAGCGAGGTCATTCTTAATTCAGGGGAGTAAGACATCGTTGACATTAAAAATATAAGAAAATATATGCACTAGTTAGTGACTAGATTATATGTTTTGTTTATAGTTCATAACTCTGGTTTGTCTCTATAATGTTTCAAGGTTAAAAAAGTGGAGGAAAAAAAAAAAAAGGAAGTGAATTGAGCATCACAGTTGAGTATCAAGACTACAGGAGAGCAAAGAGGCATCAAGCAGTCCATCAGACTCTGTCCGGCACCTCCTCTACATGCCAAAACACCAGCAGCCGGGGTTTCTGGAGGATAATTAAGTCTGCTGGGAACCCTGTTGAAAGACATGAAGTAAATGTAACTGCACAACATGGATTAATAGTCAATTCATATCATAGGTGTGTGACTTCAGTCCTTACCGAGTTGGTTCTCTTGCGTTTCCAGCAGTCTGGATTGAGTCTTTTCTGTTCCTCAGCCAAAGCTTTGGCCTCCATGGTGTATATCCTCCTCTCCTCGCTCTTCATCTTCTTCCACTTGTCACCCAGGATGACACTAATGGCTCTGAAGTGAAACGTTTGAGACAGTTAATGACGAATTTCGGTGTTTGCTTCAACAGAATCTGTCTCTCAGCGTCTTATCCTTTACAATCTTCTGTTTTCTTTATGTCAAGGCAACATGAGCACAATGGACACACTTTATCACATCTTTGGCTTCCAAAATGAGATATTAAGAAAAAATGCACCTTCACTAATGTTGTGACTGGAAATCCAACACTGAGCTGACATAAAAACACCTCATCCAGATGTGAGACAGGACTTGTGTCTCACTGTGCCAGTGTGTCTACATTCATTTAAGTTTATTGGCAATATTTCGGCTACGAATCAATCACTAAAATGGAACCAGTTAACATTAAATGAGACAATCTGTCTCACAATGGGCTGTCCGCAGGAAAAATATAACATCACAAATCAAAGCAGCCTTCCACAAAGATTGAGCCGTCTTCTTTTGTTCTCTGACTGATCTGTATTATAATGCGTTTATTTCCCAATGGGAACATCTAAAGGCTGTGGCCACCTCTCGCTCTACAGTTTTTAGTGCTGCTCTCGTTCGCTCCAGTAAAAGGCAGATGTTGGACAATTGCAGCTTTGTTACAATCTGCAGCTGTCTGCTCTCCATTGGGTCCCCTATGATTAAAGAAGCATGTACTGCACCATCATAGCAATTACTACAGCATTACATAGCCAGACAACAAACTAACAATCCTGTCATTGCTTGTCCACACATGGTAATGTGACTATAGCATAAGTATGGGGTTTTTTCTGCTTGACATAAAAATGCTTCCATATTTACCTGTTATCCTTCCCAGGATACATCTGTGTGTACTCCACTCTGTACTTCTTGGCAAAGAGCATGAAGGCATTCATTGGCCGCTTGCATTTTGTTGGCGTGGAACCACTGGTTGTCCCTGAGGTGTGGCTTCTATTTGATTTACTAATTGAGGATTGTGGGGAGCTGGAGCGCTCGAGTTTGTCACAGTCTGGACTGACAGCACCACCGCTGGACAGGGAGGTTCTGCGCTGACGAGCCATGCTGCTGAGAACATACACTGCTGATGAATCTAGTGGTGTGAAGTCGTAACTGCAGGACAGGAAAGGAAAAACAGAGAGGCAGATATTACGAGTCTTTCGTGTTATCTGCACTTACACTTTCTGCAGTTGCTGTTTGTTCCCCAAACTATCTTAAAAATGACCTAAAATTTCTGCTGCACTGCACCATAACATTTTCAGTTCACTACCACTTTTACTACTACACACAACCTTGAGTGTTGATACCGTCTTTTAACACCTTCACAAACTAAGTCAATGTTGTGGTGATATATTTACCATCCAACCAAACATTATGCTCCAACAAATACAAACATGGTTAGTATTTTGCTGCTATAAAGGGAGAAATAAACACTTACGATGCTGTTGTAAATAAATTTTTTTGCCTTCTTGCCACACGTTTGCCTTTTTCCTACTTAAATCTCAAAGTAAATACACACAGCACAAATACAGATACCAAATATTGTACTTGCTGATCCTTACTTCAATAGTATCAACTAAATGAAAATAACGGGGAGGAAATATGCTCTATTGAAAAAAAACACTGTCGTACTGTATATCTTTTTAAAACATCTATTGTCTTGTATATGTTGTAATTATTTGTTTTACAAGCCAAAAGTCACGTCAATTCAAGTCTATACGATGTTAATTCATACTGGATTACTGGATACATTCAGACAAGGATCAACAGAAGCAAACAAGCATAGTGTCAAAGAAAGGGCACATTATCAAGAACAGCGTACCTTCTGAAAGTGTCAAAGACGACTGAGTCATCACAGTTAATGGCATCAGGATGGTTTGGTGGCAGACACACATCACCAAGCTGCATTTCATAGCAAGGGATCCCATGGTGCACCACAGTAAGGCTTGGATAAAAGGAAGACCATCCTAAAAAAGACAGATGTTAAATTAAATACTACTTGTTTCATCTTTTGACAATTCACAGGCATCTGATGTTTTTTTTTTTCACATAATACAGACAGATTAACCTTCATGAAGTACATTCACAGTGTATTTCTTAATACTGTTGAACAGGATATAAAACTTTCCTTTACCTTTATTTTTAACAAAAAATGGGTGATCTAGACGGCATTCAGCTGTTACATGACGGCCTTCAGGTGAGCCAGGGTCAAAGGTCAGTTTAAGAACTGCCTGGCCAAAAGATACAGTCTCTTCATGGCTGACCAACTTCAGCCCCTGTGAACCATATCTCTGAAAATGAAGCAAAAGGCCAATATGAAGTTTTTACTCACCTACATGTTGAGCTAAATGAACCCAAAACTGGTGTGGAATTATTAGAAAAACCGAAAAAAAAAG
Source organism: Solea solea (assembly GCF_958295425.1). Classification (NCBI taxonomy): domain Eukaryota; kingdom Metazoa; phylum Chordata; class Actinopteri; order Pleuronectiformes; family Soleidae; genus Solea; species Solea solea. The sequence continues at coordinate 11,662,345 of NC_081145.1, read as the reverse complement.
TTTCCTGTTATAAACAATGACTTCACCACTGAAAATGAGCAAGAACCTGTCTCAAGACTCATTCATGCATCAATGAGATTTTACTTTATGTATTCCTGCCACCTTGTGGCCCTTGTAAGCCATTGAAATAGATAGTGTACAGACAACCACTTATGTCGTCAACAATGCAGCAATACTGAACATCAACAGAGTCAACACGACTGAATGGTTTTCCAGAACATAAAAAAATCTCGTGAAATTATTTTGAAAACATAGTGAAGTCATAACTCATTGCCTAACCTTGAGAGATAAGGCAGATGGCATCATGGTTTCATCATCTGAGTCATCATCTGAATCCCGGAGTTCATCCGCTTCCTGCCACTCAACATTAGGACCACGATGGAAGCGCAGGCGAGTTCCTGAATATCAACACAACAATGCGGCGTGATGAAAAGACATGTGTCAATACAAGAGGCTGAAACCAAATGGGTGCAATGCTGCTATTTGGACACTAGAGGTCAATATTTATTTACATGTGTCTTATGGTTCATTATTACAGGAGGATTATTCAGAAACATAAAACAAAACATTTGTTTTAATACATTTTCCCATGCAGGTTACAGATGGAGCAGTTAAAGGCATAATCATTACTTTTCTGACAGTCTACTGAAAAACATACAAAATAATGATAATATCTGTTTTCAAACATTATGGAAAACATACATGAATGAAAACTAACAGTGAACATGTAAATGTGCAATAGTGAAAGCATGTGATGTGTACATGCGTGTGTATGCATGCACCTTTCAGAAAGCAATGCCAGGCCGTGGAGGGCCACGAGTGAGACCAGGCCATGTCTTCATCATCAGAAAAAGATGAGGACATTGAGAAAACTCCTGACTCCGATTCACTGCTGGCCTGTGATACATGAAAGAAAACATCATACAGTGACTTTGGTGAAATACAGAAAGTCAGTTTGCATAATGAATTTACTTGGAAATAACCATTGATTCTACAGACATAAATGCCTTTTAGAAGCTGAAGTGAAAGGTTACCCTGACACGCCTGCGCTCCCTGAGGTGGCCTCTGGACGGGTTGGGTGCGCTGCTGGCTAATGGGGGACGGGCGTAGGAATGTAAACTATTACTGTTGCCAAAGATGTGGACTGGAGATGATCTGGAGAAAATTAAAATTGTATAAAATATATATAGTTAGTTATTGTGTCACACACCCTTCATGTACTCACATTACACAAAAACGATGTTGCTGGAGTTATTGATCAGTAGACATGAGCATTATTTCTTACATTATACGGAAAACAAAGAAGTTATTAATGATTTGTTAGCAGCTGAATGTTATTTGTTAGGATCTTTAGCCAAGTTAACTGTGAAGTGTGTGTAATATCTTGAGCAACTCAAAAATATTGGAGGATCCAGAAGAACATTTTAGTCAAGTGGTTAATCCTGTCCCCCTCCCCCAGTTGTACTAGTTTGTACTTGCTATTAAGTGCTCTATACGTGTTTCTTTGCATTAATATATGCAAACATTAGCACTAAATGTTTTTCATACTGCCATTTTGACATCATTGCAGCATATTTGTACAAACCTCTTGAGTGAAGTGTCCTTCAGCAAAGGGCTCTGAAGACTGGTGGCAATGTTGGCCAGTTCAGTGAGCCAGTTGGTGCTGGGGGAGCAACTGAGCTCCTGGTGAGACACTTCGGCACCAACCTGAAATATCCCCGGAGACCTCTGGTCTTCTTCCACCTCCTGCAGCTCTGGCATATCGTCTAAAGAAAATAAAAGTAATATTATAAGAAACATAATGTTCATGCTGCTTAAGTGCAGAATGTATGACTTCTTGCTAATGCAGCCTTTTACCATAATCCATGTGGCACCCGGGTGAGGAAGGCAGGTCTTCGTGACACTTGAGTGGATCAAAGGATTCATCCATTCCAGCAAGGTTCTCGTATTTTCTTTTCCTGTCCTACAGGTCAGTTCACTCTGCTTCCAACACCATATTCTGCCACATCTGCTGGTGCAAAACCAAAAGAAAAAACAGAAACATATTCAGACTGCAGCACATTTCTTTTGACAAGGCTGATTTAATTAGAACTCTCCACAACTAATATGAATTTAGCTATTATTGTTGTTTAGTTATTCGTAGTTGCATAGTAGAGGTGGATACTAACAAATTACATTTACTCATCCACCCATCTTCTACCGCTTTATCCTCCACAGGAGGGTCATGGGGGCGCTGTGCCCTTCTCAGTTGACTTGGGTGAAAGGCAGGGTAGACCCTGGACAGGTCACCAGTCCATCACAGGGCCACATAGAGACAAACAACTATCCACTCTCACACCTAAGGTCAATTTAGAGTGTCCACATTAACTCATGTTACTGAAATTGAGTAGTGTTTTGAGTACTTTCACAAGTTATTTTTAAATCTTTAAATTGTACTTTTGTTTTGTGCTTAGCTATTTAGTTTAAATCATCCATTAATAAGTTAAAAGGTTGGCCCTTATCTACTGTGCAAATGTGTAGCAATGCCAAATATTGTTTCTAGAGCAGCAACTAACGATTATTTTCATAATCGATTAATCTGTCGATTATGTTCTCAATTAATCAAAAAATTTTGATCGGTGTTTGTCAAACCTGGAAATGATGATGTTCTCAAATGTCTTGTTTTGTCCACAAACCAAAATGATTAACTTTTAATGATTTCTTTGTTATCCAGAGCAAAGAAATTAAGAAAATATTCACATTTAAGAAGCAGAAACAATCAGAAATCTTGAATCATGAAAAAAACGTTGTTGATTAATTTAGTAATCAATTAATAATCGATTAATTGATTATTTGTTTCAGCCCTAAGTGTTTATGTTAATGTGTTTAAGTTAATGTGTGGAATTCCACTGAATTTGTTTTTGTTGACCATTGTTTTACCTGATATGGAAGAAAAGAATGCTGGTCTACAGAATCCACAATTCATGCCACCTTGCATGGTTGTATTGTTTGAAAATGTTTACCATACCATATTATACCTCCATAAATGTTTTCAATGCTGTGTTTTGTTACTGTGCTTCAATTTGTAATGGTGTTCCTTTAATAAAAATAAACATGTCTGATATTCATATTAGATCTGAAACAATTCCTTAATTAAATCGATTATAAATTGATTACTAAATTATTTGTCAACTAGTTTGATAATCGATTCATCGGTTTGAAGCTTTTTTCATTATTGAAACAAGATTTGATTTTTTTAGCTTCTTAAATGTGGTTATTTTCTTAATTTCTTTGCTCCATATAACAAAGAAACCATTAAAACTGAATCGTTTTGGTTTGTGGACAAAAAAAGACATTTGAGAACATCATCATTTCCAGGTTTGGAACCGAATAACGTTTTTTTTAACATTTTCTGTCATTTTATGGACCAAACAATTATTTGATTAATCGAGAAAATAATCGACAGATTAATCGTTTATGAAAAAAATAATTCATATACTTGTCTCCTTTTTTTAAACATGACATGAGCATAACCTATAATCCCCTACCTGCTGTTAAATAAGAAACTTTATTGAAAGTAATTTTCACCCTGAGTAGTTCTTACTTTTTGCAGATTTTTAATCCAGTAATTCAATTTGTACTTGAGTAAATTTTTCTGATTGTAGCATTGAGTTTTAATAATGCTGTTAAACAGTATCTGTGAAATAATGACATACTAACAGCAAAATATGTGTGACAACAACAAATCAATATACACTATAGCATCAAATCGTTAAATTAAATGTCATGTATTTGTTGAATAAAATGAAAAGAGTAGGCAGTCAGGACTCCTTTGTCTCTGTATCCACCCGCAGTGAACCTGAGAATGGTCACGTGCTCCACTGCTGCGTGGAGGCCTTGTTTATAAACTTAAAAGGATGTGGCGCATGCGCAACAGCGGATCTCATTCATTCACAGCTGCGTATTTTCAGTGATTAATAACATACAACGAACGTGTGAGGTGACATGTAGACACTAGAAAACACAGGAAACGCGAAGAAAAAGCCACAGCGGAGTAGTGCATGTCGTGATTATGTTATATGTATGACTTGTAACACAGTAAATGGTTTACAATCTTTTTTTTTTTTTTTTTTTTTAAACCGTGAACTTTTAAAAGTCATTTCTAAAAAAAGAAGAATTGATGCTCATTTGCGTTCTGACATGGATCGATGTCCGTTGCACGGTGAGACAAACCATCGCTTCTGCTTCGTAAACGCGGATGTACTGGTAACAATCCGTTTATATAACGTGCCTTGAATATAAGTATGTCCAAAAGGACAGTTCGAAGCGTGTGCTTGTTGTTTTTCGCACTCCCGAAAAGCAGCAGCAGTGTCCTCGTCTCAAACTCACAGGCCGTCGGGTCTAACACTGTAAACAAAAGAATGTCAACAAGTTGGGGCATGACGCAACCTCTGTGCCCCGTTCAAAATGAATGACACGAAACCACCAGACGCCTTACAACGACGTTTACTACAAAACACGAAGCCAATTCCACCGAGCGAGTGGCGTTTTTTCGGTCCATTTTCTGCACCAAGACGGGCTTATCACCAGAACAACAACCGTCATAGCGAGAGGAAAAAAATCCTTACTGTCGAGCACAAACTGCTAGAACACATTCAATAAACCCGTGACAGCTCTGTTAAAACATCGCGACAGTATCACAAAGACATGGATGCCACGACTTTCGTGTTAAAATGTAGTTATAACGATGTATTTAAGGTTTAAAATTAAAGAAAAAGTAGCCAACTTTCTACTTACCAGACCTGTCGCCATCAAAAAACTCTCTGGCATTCACTGGTGGGGTGGAAATGAATGTTTTCAGAGGAGGATTTCTATTGGTGGACGAGAACGTCACTCACAAAGGTCTCGTCATCTTATTGGTCGGTGGTGTGGAAAAAAACAGGGAAGGCGGAGCCATGTTTGTTTATCATCGTATCATTGGATGAAAGTACACGCCTGTTACTACCCAGTAACAGCTGATTGGCAATAACAGGAACAATACATGGTGTATTATTTATCTGCAATGTTGCAACTGCAGCAGAAAAAGTATTTGCACACGTTTCATTCTAGATTATATGTTTTTCTTTTCTCGCGTAATTACATGCGCTTGAACTGCTCACTACAAGATCTAGTTGGTAAACAAGTGGCTGACTGTAATGGGTGAAACAAAGAATGAATGGTGAAACATTTGTGAATGAAAAACGAATACCTCTTACTAATATTCACAATCACACTGTGACACGCTGAGTATATAAAAATGTTTAATTTATTGTCATGAAAAGTGAAACACACAGTACTTCCAGTACATCCAGTATTATGGATATGCCCTCATAAATGACCAGTAGCCTACTACCTGCACAAAGGGGGAGAAATAAATTCATAATATTTAAATGTTAAACCAGCTTCAAACAGCTAACGCTGCAATAAACTACAGACTAAATACAGAAAATGTCAGTTATTCATTTTAAAGGAGGGAGGAAAAGAGGGGGTACTTCAGATTCCTGTTTGGAGGAGCATCAGAACATGTGTTTCAAAAGAGTATATAAGTTGTTGGCAGAGGTAGACGGCAAAAATCAATGTTGTTGTTGTAATAACAATAATAATAATATAATACATGTTTCACTGACACAAAAACGGACTTAAATTGACACTGAGACACAGGGAAAGATAATTGTCTCAGGACATTGCCTATAATGGCTATTCTAGTGTGGTGACTTATTAAATTAAAGGAGGGGCTATACATAGTCTTGGAAAATTATCAGCTAATTCTCTGAAGTTTGTTGATTTTTTGAAAGCTTTTTTAATTGTTTGGGGTTTATGCAAAAAAAAAAGCGTGGGTTAGGCCAATAAAATTCTATGTATATGAAAATGCATCGAAGGGACTGAATGTTATGATAAGCAAAATGTGTCATGTAAAAATGTTACAATAGTGCCAAGTCTACATTCTGCTGTGATCAAAATGTGAATTCTAAACAGAATTCAAATCCATTTCCTTTACACATTTTTGACCCTCCCTGGTGTTGAGCGCTCCTGTACCGGTGCACAACATGCTGCCAGTGTTACAGAATGTGTATTTTTGCTCACAAAGATCCAGTAAGAAATTTGCTTTGGCATCTGGTTTTAACAAATAATACGTCATAATTCACAAACAATATTATAGTGTAGGTGTAACTATAACACTGTGGAGATAAGAAGAGAGCTAAGGAAAGTGTTCAGTGTACAAACAAACAATGCATCACTGACGAGTGAAATGTACACATTTAGATTTAAGGTGAGAGTTGTGAGACATCTAATTTAAACAAGCGTTCAGCACGGCAGCTTTGGCTTTATTTAGTTTTAACACCTTGTGGCAAATTCCGTCTCACATGGGAACCTAACATAATGTGTTTTGTTGACCTAATACACAAATTTATTAGTGGATTCTCACACTTCTTTTAAGAAAAGCCATTCAAGTGATCATGGGGAAAAAAACATCCACACAAGCCTCTTTTTTCATCCACTGATTCATGGTTAATTGGAGTTGTCTTAAACACATTGTTGCTCAATCTCAGGGCTACTTCCAAACAGAGTGACCAGCTGCTCCTCATAGTTAGCAATGTTTCTCTTCATGATGTCCATGCATGGGCCCAGCAATCTCTCAAAGGCTTGAACACCCATAACTAAAAAAACAACAAAAAACAACAAAAAACACAGAACAGAACAGTTAGGAACAGTTGAGGGAAAGAAATGTAAAATATCAAGTGGTCTACTGGAAGATTTAAAGGTGTTATATGTAAGTTATGCATTATATAAAGACATTCAATGAAGATATGAAGATAAACATGTTCAATTGAAATACTGGCTTCTCTGATGACAATGGTGGAGCCTGTATATCACAAATAGTTGTTTTGATTTGATGTTCTGGTCTGTTTTTCAACACACAGGATGGCAGCAGAGCAACCAGAGAGCAGCTAGATGCTAAGTGATGGAAATACCAAACAATAATGAACTGTATACTCAATACTGTACCAAAAAGCTTCCATACCCCTCCAAAAAGTCTAAAAGAGTGTCATATTACTATATAGACGACTGAAAGAGGAGAGAAAGTTGACAACAGACATGCTAGTGTCAATGATTTCCTCTCTCCCTCTGTCTCATATGGCACATATACAGTATCTACAATACAGTTCTAGCACAGCTCAACTCTGCACAGTTTGTTATCAGTCATCAGGCGTTTTACATTACTATAGTACATCCTTTTGGGAGTACTGAATCATTAAAATCAGTTAATTAAAAAGATTAGTTCAGTACTTCCTGCATGACCAGAGCACATACTCCGTCTGACACAGACACTGAACTGAAATACGGTGGAACGGGTTGTGATTCGGCAAATATTGTGAAATATTGAGAATTTAGAAATGTTCTTGTTATATGTTGGAGATTAACCCACGTTTTCAGGATTTTTAAACTGATCTATAGTTTGGCACTGTTTAGTTTGACCCGACGTCGCGCTCATCCAGTGACCACGCTCTCTGACCAACCAGTGGCCGACAGTCTGTCGACGTCACATTTTAGTATCAGCTCAGCTCACTTGATACCTCGCCAGAGCAGCTACTAAAAACAGCACCAGGGACCAGGTGCTATCACTGATGGAAATGCAAAAAAACAACAAAAATGAGTAGAACCGAGCCGAGTCGTGCTTGAACTATATAGTAGAAAAGCACCAATAGACTTTACCCAGGGGAATTTAAAGTATATAATGTCTGTTATTGTCACTGCTGCTCTCAAGCAGACACACTTTCAATTTCAATCTACAGCTGTTGCTGACACATAAAAATGAATGCAGACAGTGGGACAGCTATGTACTGTATGTGTACGTGTATGAACACAATGTAATGCCAAGTAAACAGTAAGTGCAACTTTTACATGTCTCTGAAAATTTGCCAACCCCACTGCAGTAACCATTTTAAATGCTAAAAGTTGCCGTTGTACATATTTTTACATACATCACCTATTATTATAAATGTACATGTACAAAAAATTTACCCAAGCATTTTACGCTCCCCACAGCATAAGCTGATGCAGCTCTGGGCTTGTTTGTGACAAGTGCCAACTCTCCAAAATACTGGCCCCTTGAGCACGTTGCAATTTCCACCTCCTCTTCCTCCTGGTCTTTTTTTGTCTGGTATGACAAAAGAATGCACACCATATTAAATCACAATACGCCACCAAAGCTGTTTTTACACACAAACATTAAAGGGAGACTGGGCAAACCTACTCTGCTTCTTTTCATGGTGATTCTAACTTGGCCAGACTCAACAATGTAGAAGCAATCTGCTAAATCACCCTGTAAGACAAATCATAAATGCAAAAGAAAATTAGCGGCAACAAAAAAAAAACGATATATAAAGTAGTTAAATGCAAAGAGACTCATCACCTGAGCAATAATCTGCTGTGAATCGTTGTACACCTTGGTGGATAGCACGTCCACAACCTTCATTCGCTCCGAGAGCTGTGGATGAAAAGACAATTTGTTTGAAAACAGCTTCAGTAAAACCACATGACAGTGTCTTTCCACTAAAGGACAAAGCCATTCTTCTAACCTCTAATGATGTGAGCAATGGTAGCGTCTCGATAAACGCCTCATACAGTTTCCTCTTCTTGGCATTGTTCTTCACTATGATCCTCCTGAATGTCAGACGATCCTGAAACGGGAATTTAAAGGAAAACACAGCATACAATTTTATGCGTTACACAATGTATTTATATATGTCAAAAATGAAATGTTTAAATTAAAGCCCTCACTATTTTTGAAGACACAACTTGGACTCACGGTCATACTGTACTAGAGTATGCAATGCAATGGGAAAACAATCCACAAAGTCATTGTTTTTCACTATAATGACTGGCTGGTGATAACGTACACAATCACTGATATGATACAACATTCAAGACAACACAACACAAAAATGCATTAATATTCTTCAGATTAAATATAACATTTATGTTTAAAACACACAGGAATCATTAACGCGATCACAGTCGAGCCATGTCTTCTTTTATTTACTTAAAAACGCGTGTCTTCAATGTAACTGTTTTAAATAATCACATGTCATATACAAGAGACTGTTTATAATATATACTTTCCTGTAGGTATATAAATTTCTATATTTTTATGTTTATATTATTATACATTATTTAGTGGTAGATGTAGTTTTGTTTTTCTCTTTTCTATATAATGTGTATGTAGTGTTTGTCATTGTTCTGTGTTTTGTTTGTAAGGACCTCCCTACATGAGATGGTTAATCTTTTCATTATTATTATTATTATTGTTATTATTTATCCTTTAGCCAGGAAGGGCAGATAAAGAACAAGTTCTTATTTGTAACTGCGGCCTGAGAAAAGGCAGGGCCTTTTGGGGGAGAGGAGAAAAGGGGCTATAGAACTAAACAAAATTAGATTTAAACAAACAAGACCAAGTAAACGTATTAACAAGACATTTACAAAGACACAGCTAAAGTGTCGAGCAGCCAAAGAAGACAGGACGGGTGAGTAGTCTGAGTGACAGCAGCATTTTTCTTTACAAAGGTCCATGATAAAAGCTTTAAAAGCCACCTCTGGGATCTGAGATGAGAGCATCCAGCCTTAAGAGTTATTTGTATGCCATTCCACTCTCTGGCTTTTGCAGTAGGGGTCACTGTTAACCAGATTTTAAATAAAAAACACTAACACCACCTGAAGTATTTACCTCCAATGAAGAAATGTTCTTGTCTTTTTCCCCCTTTTTACATCTTTGTTTGTTTGTTTTAATTTATTTTGCTGTCAACTTTACTTCTGGATTGCATTTTTCAACTTTTGTATTGATTTCTTACAGCTCTGTCTGTGTTGTTTTAAACGCCTCTGTACAGCACAAAACGACCTGGCTTTTCCTAAAGCTCAGAAGCCCCTTAGCAGTTCTATCTTTCTTCAACTTAAGTGGTTAGTTAAACAGATGTGGACACTTATTGACAGATTCAAATGACCAGTAAAAAAGTCAATGATAAAAGCTTTAAATGCCGCCTTTAAGATGAGAGCATCCAGCCTTAAGAGTTATTTGTAAGCCATTCCACTCTCTGGCTGGAAGGGGTGTATCCTCATAATAATAGACATTTACAAGGATTTTGTAGTAGGGGTCACTGTTAACCAGATTTTAAATAAAAACACTATAACACCACCTGAGGCATTTACCTCCAATGACGAGGTCAGTGAGCAGTGTGACTCAAAATTAAAGAATTGATTGGCATTGAACGTCTTTTTACTCCTTTTTACATCTTTTGACACTTTTATTCTTCATAAGGGTTTAAGTGTATTTTGCCGCCGTCTTTTCAACATTCTTCTGGATTGCATTTTTCAACTTTTGTATTGATTTCTTTCAACTCTGTCCGTGTTGTTTTAAACGTTTCTGTATAGCACCTCGAGTCTAGACTCGTAAAAAAAACGACCTGGCTTTGCCTAGAGCTCAGCAGTTCTATCTTTTGTCCACTTAAAGGAATACTTCACCAATTTGCATTTAGCTTTGTATTACTGGAATAGGGGTAGTATTTTTGAAAAATTGTGCTTCCTAACCTCAGTTTCCCCTGAGTTGAGAAAAATCTTCATTGTTTTCTTTGTTACGTGCCCACCAGTGACACTTGGTCCTGTTTGTAAAGATGGCGGACACTGTTTACATTCTGAGAATGAGGTCCCGTCCCCCTACGAGAGGGTCTAAAAAGTGCAGAATTAGCGTTGCAGTTTCAAGCCTCGGACCAAGGCTCGGATCAAGTGACTTGATGGTGGGCCACTGGTGGGCACGTAACAAAAAAAACAATGAAGATATTACATGGAAACTGAGGTTAGGAAGCACAATGTTTCAAAAGTACTACCCCTATTATAGTAATACAAAGCTCGGTGAAGTATTCCTTTAAGTGTGTTGTTGCTTGTTAACAGATTCAAATGATCAGTTAAAAAAAAGCTACAACTACACAGACATGACAAAGCAGGTACCTCGAAGAAATAGATTTAGTCGCATCTGAATATTAAAAAAAAGAAAAAAAAAAGCTGTTCTGGCCACAGTTCTTAAAATAATTCTAATTCTAATCATACTTGTATCCAGTGGTATGATTCATTATCTCTCAATAGTTGAATTCAGTGTGTTGTCTTCATTGTGTTGTGCCAATAAGATGATGTGTTAACAAAACTGCCACATTCTACCTGAATGTTTACACCACGTCCTGACAGCTGTCATCGAGCGAGACATGGAGCTAACTGTGCTCCTGCATGAGGATTTAACGGTGAACTCACTAGGCACCAAAGGGCTCCAGGTGAGACGGCGATTATGGTGGCCGCCCTGGGGGTGTTGTACATCAACGCTAGTTCTCCAAAGCTGCCTCTGTTGTCATAGCAGCCCACCAGCTTTTCTGTACCGTCAACCTTCACATAAATATTGAACATCCCACTGGAGAAAAAAAGGGAAATATAAACACAGCATTATCTCGAGGGCTCTTATTTTATAGTCCACGAGAAACAATAATCTTACAGAATGTCTTGTATGTTCATTTTCAAAATGACCTTTTTTAACAACAACAACATGTACCTTTCAATTACATAAAAATTGTCCCCGTCATCATCTTGATCAATAACGTGTTCCCCTTCTGTGCACAGCTTCTCAAACATGGCATCCAGCACCTGAGATACCTGTTCCTGTATGGTGGGTTTACAATTTCAGCATTGTCAGTATTTGAATTTCACACTCATGCAGTCATTATATCAAACAACTGCTGTACAAGTGCACAGCTAATTGAAAATCATGCAGGGTGCACAGGGCTGTGACAGGCCATCCTCTCCAAACAACAACAACAGAGGGCTAAAAGAAAAATTCACTCACTGGGTCCAAATTCTTGAACAGGAGAATGTCCCGACATGCTTCCTGTAGTCTCTGTCTCTGCTCATCGGTTTTTGGGTGAGTCACCTGCAAAATAAAACACACACCCAATACAATGAGGGAACTCGCACGGACTATTGTGCTCTTTTTCATTCCGGATTTTCACTGGAAAACCAAATGATGACGGTATGAAACACGGCCTACCCTTGGCTCTTTATCTTCCTCATCATCATCAGGATTGAACGCCTCAGCACAAACTGCATAGTTGAACAAATAAATGAATGAAAGAAAGAACAGTGCGGTTACAACCACACAGCAGATTCAACCATGTCTGTCTCTCACACATTACAACCCTTCTGTTGTTATGATGTTATGGCTGTGTTTTATCAGTTACTGTCACACAGTGTATTTCGTTTTGCTTCAGCTCCTTATTTGAACAATTTATCGACTTGTTGCTGCAGAAGACTGTTACTAAAAAATATAATATCTTGTTCATATTGTGGCGCGTTGAGGGGTTTGTGGATGATGCCGCATTCAAGTTTCAGTCTTTGTAGTCGTATTTGGTTCAAGTCATTTTACAGTCGTAGCTTTATTGTTCATCTGAGTTCACTGTGGTTTTAATGGTTAAGATAACATGGGATGGGATAAGACCCGCTGTCACAAAAGCAAAGACAGTAAAGATAAAGGTAATAAACAATAACCGTGCATTTCCACATACAGTATGTGAAAGTACAATATAGAATGATCTTAGATGTTAACAATAACACTATAGAAAGGTAAAATAGAATGTACATTATAGACATTGAGTTATTCACTGTTAAAGCAGGTTTTGTTGGCACCATAAGTGAAACTGTTGCCACTGTTCCTGAGATCCAGAATGGAGTCAATTTTTTGGAATAACTTCAGCGATTAAATTAAATGAAATTACATGGAATAATAATCACATTTAGATTTCTTGTTGCTTTTTGTTGCAGGAGTAACATGAATGTCAGACCATTTGTTCCTGCATGGGTGCCTAACAAGTCAACAAATTATCCATGCTGCTAATATTATCTGTGACACTTCTTGCTGAGAGACTCGTGTGTCCTGCAGTGTTATCACATTAACCCTTGTCAATGAGATTGATAACTCGGGCTGAACATTTACAAATATTTATGTAAAAATTGCAATTTGTAATAACACAACTTGTTAAGGGTAAGTCTTCTGCAGCATATCTGACCCAGTATCTGCCAGTATCTGGTTTGACCACCGTTTGCCTCACACAGCCCAGCACATATCCTTCACACAGAGTTGATCGGGTTATTGATTGTGGCCTGTGAAATATTGGTCCACTCCTCCTCACTGGCTATGCAAAGTTGCTGGACATTGGCAGAAAGTGGACTGCAGTCAGGTCAAGACTCCAGTAAAGCAGAGAAACACTCAGCTGAGCTGCTCTGCTACATTCTGACCACTCTGCTTGCATGCAAACCAGCAGCATGATCATTCATTTATTCATTCATTCATTCATTCATTCACCTGATGTGGGGTAACCTGGGCTGGCGTGGTTACAAATGGGGAGGAGAAATCTTACATCTTTTCATTAAATTCATAGAAAATGGGAGCGAAAACAAAGTGTCTCGTAGCTGAGTGATCGTAGCGGAGGGACCCTTGTGTTGCATGTCACACACCACCTCATCTCAACATTTCAATTAAACGTCCTTTACCCTCATTTTAGTCTGCTGCCTGTTCTGAGGAACGTCAATTCCCATATTTACCAATAAAAAGGCCTGCTTCACTTGCTTTTACGCACGCTTGTGATGCTACAATCTTACTACCATGAGCAGGTGTGTATTAGTGCTTTTCTACATCTCCCGCCCAAGTCATATAGTGATATTATTAACCAGGCTTGAGGTAGGTTGCCAAACATTGACAGGTGACAGGGATCCCCAGCAGCAGGTGCTATAGGCACACAGCAAACTAAGATATTAGGTCTGGCTTCTTATTTTAGATTTATTATAGACTTTTATTTTAGACTACTTACTATCCAGCCAGGTTCTGGAAACGAGTAAATCCTTTTTTTTTTTTTTACAGATTATTCCTTTACTTATTAGACCATGAGACAAGACAGGTGGCAAAAATGTCACAGTCTCGCTGTTCATGTGCTGAATAAGTTTTTTCGGGTACATTTCCAGTGCTGACACTGTCCAGGGTTTCCCTCTTGACAGAGCAGACGTTTAACAGGAAGCTGAAACAGGAAGCAGCTCACAACTCACCTGATGCTCGCCTGATGAATCTGTTTATTACCGGGGCTGCAAAAGAATTTACAGCAACATTAGGCAGGTTATATTTCACCATGAAGTAAATCTGTCTTAGAGCAACTCAATTATTACTGGAAAGGATTATGTTAAAGCTCTATATCTGCAGTGGCACATGTGCAGCAGCGTGTGCCGTTGAGCCACTTTCACACGAGTAAAACCTGAAGAAGGACAGCTGCTTTGAAGGTGGTTGGGCCTCTTTGAATCACATTTAAATGAGGGAGAAAAAAAAGACTCCACACCTCCAACACAATAGCCTGGTATGAAATAAACATTAGAGAGGTCTCATCTGAGGATGCTCAATATAATAAAATGCAGGCACTGTGTGAGAGGTTGCAGGATCGACACAACCACAATGTTTATTTTAAAGGCTGAATAAAGTGCTTCTCTAACACTGTGTAGCCTCTTGTATGGTGGAGTAGACTCTCCACTAATTGGGATGCTGTATCAGAGCTCTAGGTTGCTATGCTACTTGCTGCACCTTGTGGCAGTCCAGCAATATTTATTAAGCTGGATGTGGCCATGAGACGCTGCAAGCACAGTTAATCTTTCTCTGAAAAGGCACATTTACTCATTCTGAACATGGCATCAGAGGTTTAAGGCTGAGGTCTCAATCTGCTTTGTCATATTTTTGATCAATAACGAGGGTTAGGCCCATTAGGCCTGCACGCGCCTGCTGCACGAGAAAATACACACAAATAACCTACAGGTGCAATGCAAAACGCACACTTGTCATTCGATTGTGCAGCTGTTTGTTACGCCGTCCTTCTGACGGAAACGTGTGTGCAAAGATGAAGAGGAAAAGCACCATTCAGCCTCTGTATGACCATATATGGCAAATGACCGAGCCGATCCGTGGATGGACGGATGGATGCAAGGTGGCGCGCGCTGGAGCATCATTGTGTGCACACACAGATACATGCTTCACAATTCACATTACCTTATAAGCTCGGAGTCTTCCGCACATGATATCATAATTATTATACTCGTCTACCTGTGAATTCCTCGTCATCGTCGTCGTCCTCCTCCTCCTCTCCGTTTTCCGAGTCGATCTGCATGGCTTCGTCAATGAAATTGACCGCTTTCCCAGGTCTTGGGGCCGAATTTTGGTCATTGCCAAATGAGGCCTCTTTGGTCTCACGGTCCTTCAGCTGGGTGAAGTACTGTAGCGCAAACTCGAGCAAATCCCTGGGCTGATTCCTCAAAACTTCCACGGTAAAGCTCTGTAACAGCTCCGTCAGTCCTTCAGGAATTTCTATACTCATTCCTGTGATCAGTCTATTAATGTGGACTACACCGGTTTACTGCGGATTTCAAATACCCCCCCAAAAGCACGCGGACAGCCTGTGGTTTAAAACAAAAAAGCTGGATATATCAGACGGGTGTTGTCAGTCCACGCAGTCAGTGAGCCATCTGCTGCGAATCGTCTCTTTTCCTTGAATGAAAATGGCTCTGGGTTTTTGGTCTGAGCATCTTCTGCTGCTTCTGGCTACAGGAAACCCACGCATGTGACCCAGGTATCCATGGCAACCACCTATCCAGGGATTGCGTATATGAAACTGCAGTCAGTCGCAAAATACAAATTAGAGAAACCGTCGGGAAGATCAATCAGATATGGATATTTTTTTTTTACTGAGAGGGAAATATTGACACATATTGATGTATAGACCATCATAGAAGTTTCATTTCTATCATTTTATTAATCTACTGTCATTATATCGTCTCACAAGACTACACATCAATTCAGAATATTATAATAATGTACAAAATATGCATTTAAATATGTTTGTGTGTGTATACATATACATGTATATATATACACATACACGATGTATGTGTATATATGTGCAAATGTATATATACATGTGCATTACAGTATATATAAATACACACATACTGTATGTATGTTTGCATATACTGTATGTATGCAGTGTATATATAAACACACATATGTATGTATAGATGTATGTGTGTATTGCACATAATATGTGTATGTGTATATATATGTATACATGTATACACACATATATACGTGTGTATGCACATGTGTATATATGTATATATTTATACATATGTATATGTGTATTGCACATATTATGTATACATATACACACACATGTATGCATATATGTACAGTATGTATATGTACAGTACATACATAAATACACATGCCTATACATATATGTGTGTATAAATATGTGTGTATGTGTGATATTGATGTGCAATTGTAGATTATTGAACAGAGAATTACAACAGAGAAATGGGGAAAACTAATAGCCTTTTACAGTGTCATATATTGGGACCAAACAGGTAAAAAAGAAAATATATTAAATGCATTCATTAGCTTTCATTATGAACTGTACCTTAAATAGAACAATTATATTAGACCGTATTTCTTATCCCAGATTCTGCTGCCACTCTTCTGCCAAGCAGACTTCCTTACAGCTTTGGTGACAAAAATAAAATCTTCTTGGCCTGTAGTAGTAAAACATGATATTCCACAGATTTGGGGATTTGGTGAGCCTTTCTCACTGAGAGTGACAGGTAATGAGGTTTTGGGATTTTAAATAACCAGTACATGTATAATTAAAAAAAATACCATATAGACCAATCATGTACACCAAGCGTGTAAAATCCGACACCCTTTCCAACAGTGATTTCAGCTTAAATTCCCCCCAAAAAAGACAGAAACTACCAACATTGCAACAACCATTATGTGTATATTTACAGGGATTATTGTACTGAGTTAACCTTTGGATGGTGAGCAGAGGGAAAAGAGAAATAAAGGCGAGGTTCTACAGGTTAACAGCAGGGAATCACTTGGAAAAAGAAAAGAATGACCAAAAGAGCAGAGCTATTATCTGCCACCGTTATCAGTCTCTGTGTGGCTCCACAGTGAGTCCCCTCCCCCGGCTGTGTCCCATATCTGTCACCCTTTATTAAGAGGGCACCACATTTTTGCACTCAGGCGAGCATATGATATGTTGTCCATGACCTGTAATGCAATGCTTCTGCAGGTCAGCTGCTATTTTTCAAACTCTTCATTGAAATGCACATATCCACAGCGAGCATGCAGTCCAGTAAAGAGACTTTATTTGGATGTGCACTGCATAATCTTTATTTTTGTATCGAAAAACAGATGTCATTGGAGAAGGGGCACTGCATCAGCCTTGAACTGTTGATCCTGAAGCTTTTTTTTTCTTCTGCTTTCTGCTTTTCAACAGAGCAGCTTTGAAAGACACTCATATCAACCATTTCCAGTATTTGCTCTTATAGTAAGAGTGCGACTGGGCCAACCTCTGTGGTTCTGCCTTGGGTATGGTATAAACTTAGACCAGGCCAGGGAATTCATTCATCTTTATATGTGGGCCATAGCTTGGCCCATATCTTTCACATCCAAGAGAAATGTGCTGCGTACAGCACACTCATCGAGTATTTCCTTACCATTTCAGTGGGTAACAATAATAATAATTTTTAAATACCGGTTTTGTCTGTTTTAACTGTTTTTTATGAATGGATTTAAGGATCAAATCAGGTTTGTCCGGTTAGTAATAATGTCTGCACAAATAAAAGTTGTGTGTTAAAACCTGCCCACTTTCTATATACATTGTAAATTATGATGGATATATATCTATATCTATATATAGATATAGATATATATATACATATATTGAATATCATAGCTATTCTGAACACATCATTTTTATAAGATACAGTAATAAAACTGTGAGGTCTCAATGATAAATCAAAATTGAATTTTATAATATCTGTAAATTCAGATACATAAATATAACACAGGCATCATTCATTCTTCTTCCTTATTCACATACCTTGTAGTGCCATTGATATTTTCAAGATGAGAGTGATTGTGCCACCTACTGGACATGATATGGTATTGTAATACTTTGCTACATTCTGCTGAGAATCCATGCAGGCAGGGAGGGACGGGACTTTATATTGATGGACCCATCATGCGGCCAATGACATGCGAGGACAGACAAGGATCATACCATTATGTAAAAGAAGGAAGGGGCAGACGTTCCTAAAGCAGCCAGTGTAGTGGTACAGGCCAGGTTTACACAGAGATTCCGATTCAGAAAACGTTATTTATTCCTGTAGAGCAATTCAGGGGCAAATAGATAGATGCAGCAAAGAGAAACCCCAAATACAACATTTGAAAGAGTAGGTACGTTGAGGTCTATGTTCATATTGAGCTGGGTAAAAAGGCTTTTGTCCATTCTGCGCCTTTTGCATGGAATATGTTGCAGAAAGACTGGAAACTGAGTTAATTTCATTAAGCATTTTCAATTCCAAACTGAGAATTCTTGAGGCTGGATCCACAATATGCAGTGTTTCATATTTGCGGCTGCCTATCTTGGCCAGGACACCCTTGAAAAAGAGGTTCTTAATCTCAATGGGATTTTCCTGGTTAATTAAAAATGAAATACAGTGTCTTGATTTGCAAAATTAAATCCTATTACAAAATTAAGAGTATTATATGTTTTGTATGTGACTATAGGTCATGTTATGGTATAATGCAACTGTCATCAATAAGCAGAGGGACCTGCAACCTGATTTTACTGCTCTTGGATTAACACATTTTGTTTAAAGCATATGTGTTATTTCAATTTTGTTTAAATTTTGCTTAAACAAATTGTGTTTATCCAAGAGCAGCAAAAGCAGGCACAAGCAAAGCACAAAGCAATCAGGAAAGGTGTTTCCTTCTCATAAGACTACTTCAGATGTCTATATTGTTCAAAAGGGCCTTTTTCTTTATTTGTTTATGCTTATCGCCCTGATTTCTTTAACTATGACGTGTGCTGCTGCCTTTCTTCGCCGGGTCACTCTTGTGAAAGAGGTCTTGATATCAATGGGTCTTTTATCTGTTTAAATAAAGGTAGGGTTTGGCTACATGAGAGTTGCAGGCTCAGTAAAAAAGTCACAGGTGACCTCCTCCTTTAGCATTATTCACAAACACCTGTGCCTCATCTCAAACCTGACCATGTTCATTGCTCTAACTGCCAGTGTAAAAAAGTCTTGGCTCCTGGAAGCTCACTGTGGTCTGAGGCTTGATTCTCAGTCAGTGTCAGGATGAGAGTCGTGTGGTTTCAGCGCTCAGTCTTCATGTTAGTGGGAATTGCACTTGTACTAAATCTGGGCATATTTCTGAAACCTGGGACAAAAAAGGAGCTGGACACATCGCAATTGATCAAGAGGTCTTCTGACCTGGAGATGAGCATCAGCAAACTGCGTGAGTAGAAGAGACAGTTTACTTGTCTTTAATAAGTTACTTTTCCATTGCAGCCTATACCAGTGATGGCAACATCAGGCCTCAGGGCCCTGAATAAACTGTGGGCAAATCAGCTGCTCGTAAATGTGAAAAAGTGTGCCGATTTTCTCTTATTTATTTTCTCAATGACATGAAAATTTTATGAATAGGTTCAATTGCATTGGTACCTCTTGTATTTCATACACAGTATACATATGAAGTACTTTTATTGTGTGCGTTTAGAGTAATCCAGTTCACTTTTAGTAACAGAAATGAGGTTAATCGTCCATTCTTAAGTCCTATAAAATCCATAATTTTTGTTTGTTCTTTATGATTACACCTTCGTTAGACTCAGTACCTCTTGTACTTTATACACACGTAATATGAAGTACTTGTACTGTGTACTTTGGGATTAATCCAGGGTTAAAGTTCACTTTTAGCAACAAAATAATTACTATTCTACCTTGAAGAGATGAAATGATTTCAGTTATATTGGATAGAGTACCTCCTGTAAAGTGCGTGAAAAGGCAAAAACCTAAACTCCATGTGAGAACAAAGGGGGTCTTTTTTCCAACACAAAGAACTCCTGCTCCCACCGTCCTCTCCTCCCTAAATCCAGTGGCAGTAGGAGCTTTACTTTTTGTTTTTGTTAGATCGCCTTGTTTAAAGTGGCCCACCTGTTTAATTTACTGTGGGGTTTACCATTATCTAATGTCACAGTAAACACTGTCAACAGCCGTTCTCTACTTGCTCCGAGTGTCTATGAACAGCCAGAGGCATGATGGGATTAACACAGTTACAGCTGCTTTAATTTAGATTCATGGTATTTTTACAATGATATATTTAGTATTTAGTATATTTGTAATGTCTTTTTTATAAAAATGTTCATCTGCCTTAAAACTCAGTGTGTACATTGTGGAACACTTTTCTTTATTTAACATCATCAAACTTATAGATAATAATAACAGGTCAACACATTTTGAGTATTTGGAATGTTGCTTTCACATAACAAAGCTAACTATTATTATTAGTAGTAGTAGTATTATTGTTATTATTATTATTGTTGTACGACACAGCAGCTCGTTAATGCATCGATAATAAGTTTGAAAATAAATGCTTATGAGTGACAAATAAATAAATAATAACCTATTTGTCGGAATATTATTTTTTTTTTTAAAGTAAAAGAATACCCCCCATCGCTTTAATTTATTCACAAGTTTTCATATCATACAGTTCCCTGACTGAATACTAATTTTTTCCCATGAAATAGGTATAATGTCCATTCATCCATCTATCGATTTATCCTCCACATGAGGGTCGCGGGGGCCACTGTGCCAATCTCAGCTGATCGCTGACGGATCGTCAGTCCATCACTGGGCTTAAACTATTCATAAAATAAGTAATTCATTAAGCCAGATCCACTGACTGAAAATGATAAGAAGCAAAGATAAAATGTTTCCTCCCAATCATGCAAACAATTCGTCTTTGTGTGTGTCTCAGTGTCTCTGCACCTCACTGTACCTGTACTGCTCGGCGTGGGAGGCTTTGAAATGTGTTTTTAACTTCAGCCTCGATACAATTTAATAATAACTTACTAATTAAGTTAAATTTTTTGCATATTTGGCTGACAGCTCATTCACCACCCTTAAATATATATATACATGTATATATATATATATGTACACACAATATGATGTATGTGATCACTGATGTAGAACAGTGTCCTACATTCATATACAAATGTAGGATATGATTTAGAAAAGAATGGCCGCAATAACAAGATATTATCATGTGCATGCTAAACGTGAACAAAACAGATTGTGTTTGTATATTTAGAGGAAAAATGTGTTTGATCATTAAGACTGTTTAAAATTGACCTTTGTACATTTTTTCATGTACATATTTTTTGGAAATGTTATTATAAAAAACTAATTTGTTCTGTACCTGTCATTCTTGATTTCTCAAATTTCTCAAAGTCACTGTACTTCAAACTATTGAGAAGAAACAAGATGCCATGCAGAAAATGCTTGAAGATGATGGAAAAAGGCAAAAAAAAAATGGAGTGGACCAACAGCAGCCAGAGGTCCAGAAGCAGACTGAGCAGAAAGAACCACCTAAAGCAAAGATCCGAGAGCACAAAGAGGTGGCCAAAGCCGAAACATTTAAGAAACTGTACCCGGACTCTCCACTGTTCAGTGGACAGTGGGGACACAATCTGTCTGAGGTTGACCAAAAAGAGGCGCTGGCTCTGTTTAACATGTATGGATACAACGTTTTTCTCAGCGATCGACTTCCTCTAGATAGACCTCTTCCAGAAACCAGGGAACCAGGGTATAACTGTCATGATTGTTACATTCTTATCAGTGTTTAGTGATTATATCATTTAACTGTCTGTCTCTCAACAGATGTTTGAAAAGGACTTATCCGAAAGACCTGCCAAGTCTCGCAGTGGTGTTAATCTACCTGGATGAGGCTCTGTCTGTCATCAAAAGGGCCCTTTGCAGCATCATCAACCGCACTCCTAAAAACATACTAAAGGAGATAATAATGGTGGATGACAACAGCTCCAAAGGTTGGTTTTAAAACCATTTGGGAAAACCATAACTCAGTTTATATTCAGAAGCACTGGAAGACAGGATGGGCTTGACAAAATCTGTTTAATTGTGCACATGTCACTGGTTCCTCTGGTTATTATTCCTGCCCGTGTCAGAGAAATTATTTTTGAAGAATGCCTTTAAATGTGGTACTACATTGGATTTAACTGGTCTCCTTTTTCATTCAGAAAATCTGAAGGGCGACCTGGACATGTATGTGAAGTCCCTTGAGCAAGAGAACCCAACTCTTAATATCACGAGAGTGCGGCACAACAAGCAGCGAGGGCTTGCTTCTGCCAGAGTCTCTGGGTTGAGAGCTGCGACTGCTGAGGTGGTTGCCATTCTCGATGCACACATTGAAGTCCATGAGATGTGGTAAGAATGTGGCTAACATACAGCAATTTCTGTTCACGCTCATCACCATCACTGACAAATACCATTTTGAATACAAGCTTCATAACTGTGAGGAACAGTCTGAGGAAGATCCTGTAGTGCTTGAAATGTCACTGGCAGCAATAATAATACAATTTAAAGTAATACAGGGCATTATTTTTGTACATGTTACATGTTACTTTGTGCTATTAATCACAATTGACAGATTGGGGCATTGGAAGATAAAACCTTCCATTGTTATGGATACTAAGTTATTTTCAATTCACTTTTTACCTAAAAGTATGCAAAATTAATCTAATGTAAATGTACAAGTCTTTCACATTTTGTCTTTCGCAAAAAGTCAGCCACCGCTTGTATGACAACATTTGGCTGTGTACCTAGTGTATAATGACCTATATAGTTATATATTGTCATTATAATATTTGTGTTACTATAGTTTATTGTTCAAAATAAATGATCCCTCTTTTTCTAGGGATATACTGTAAGCCCTCAAAAACACCTGGGGGTCCATAGACTCCTCTGAAATATATAAAAGAACATTCAGAGGCTTTGCTTCTATCCCAGCTAAAACAAAAACCTCATATGAGAATGATTAAAAATTAGAGGCATGTATGTATTTTTACTACAGGTTATAGGATAATTTATTGCCAACAGTAGTTACAGTAAGAAATTCAAGGAACAGAGCATTAACCCTAAAGCAGATTGAGTCATATATATACCCACTATTGACTCTTTAGTCACACTATACACTTTATTCTACAGAATAGGAAGTGCGAACAGTTTGACGTTCTCAATGAGCTTTAGCTGAGGTGAGTTCTGTTATGATTATCTTTTCATCACAAGCCTAAAATGTATCATAAACTCCAGAGACCACCCTATGCTCTGACATGTTCAGCTGTGTGAGGTGTCAGTAGATTACTATATAGATAAATTACTATGATGGATTTTTGTTACAGGTACAAATGTTGCCCTGTATGTAAGTTTGACCTTTTGTATGATCTCGCCAGTGGCCACTGAGCTGCTCAGACAGTCACATTTTCTCAATAATAACA
Source organism: Solea solea (assembly GCF_958295425.1). NCBI lineage: Eukaryota > Metazoa > Chordata > Actinopteri > Pleuronectiformes > Soleidae > Solea > Solea solea. The sequence continues at coordinate 11,638,847 of NC_081145.1, read as the reverse complement.
AAACCTCATCTTTATGGAGCTTTAATAACGGGAGTCTTGTCTCTCACCCCTTCCCCATATATAGGGCTGAACCCCTGCTGACACAAATCAAAGCTGACCGAACAGTGGTGGTGTCGCCAGTGTTTGACAAAGTCAACTATGATGAGCTCAGGGTTATTAAGTACATTCCATCAGCACACGCCTTTGACTGGGCTTTGTGGTGCATGTATGAGAGCTTCACGCCTGAATATTACAAGCTCAAAGACGGCTCACTACCTGGGAAGTAAGTTCAAAATGTATCTTTTTTTGTAAAGTATCATGTCATGGTGTTATTTCATTTAGGATAACATGATGTTTTTATTCTGCATTTAAATGATCCAATTTTTACCTTTCTCCATAGAAGTCCATCTGTCATGGGGATCCTAGCTGCTGACAGGATGTTTCTTGAGGAAATTGGTGCCCTGGATGAAGGCATGAAGGTGTATGGTGGAGAAAATGTTGAGCTGGGAATACGTGTGAGTAAATCTCCATACTCTCTGACAAAACAAAATGTGGGACAGTACTTTTCCTATAAGAAAAATAATTCTTTTTTTGAATTACATTTTATTGAAGAATATGAAGTTAAAAACTTACTTTTTCATCAAGGTGTGGACATGCGGAGGCAGTGTTGAAGTAGTTCCATGCTCCAAGATCGCCCACATTGAGAGGAGGCACAAGCCTTACCAGTTAGACTTAAGTTCTGTCTTGAGGAGAAACGCCCTGAGGGTAGCAGAAATATGGATGGATGAATACAAACACAACATCAACCTGGCTTGGAACGTGCCATTTGAGGTACAGCAAAATGCAGTCAGTAAGAACAAAAATAATGACTTTTTGCATACTGCATTATACTAAAGAAATGTGCTGAATGTCTTTCAGATTTTAAAGCTGCAGTGCCTAACTTTGGGAGTTGTATTTTGTTATTATTCTGCCTCTGTTTAGTCTGTGTGAACAGAAATGCTTTTCAAGCAATAGAATTTACCTCTACTTTGTGTTTTCAGTCATATTTCAAAACGTTTACAGCCGTCTCACTTTACTAACACAATGTTGCTATTGCCTCCGTCTGTCTTGACATTCAATGAATCACTTACTGTGTGCAGTGCAGACATGTTGCTGGGTGACACAAGATCTAAACCACCACCACGAGTTTACATGCATGTAAATTACATGCAACTAAAATTGAGCTAGTCTTAGTCGGACTAACATACCTGGATAATGTGATTCATGGTCTGATTACTCCTGCATGTATACACTTAGTCAGACTGGAGTTGGATTTGGCATTCTGTGCATGCACTGAACTTTCCTCCCTGGTCTTTGACGATGTATAAACGGCAGTACTGTTGCCAATCGAGCTGCAACTAACAATTATTTTCATAATTGATTAATCTGACGATTATTTTCTTGATTAATCGATTAATTGTTTGGCCCATAAAATATCAGAAAACCTTAAAAAATGTGGATCAGTGTTCGTCAAACCTGGAAATGATGATGTTCTCAAATGTCTTGTTTTGTCCACAAACCAAAATTATTCACTTTTAATGATTTCTTTTTTATCAGAGCAAAGAAATGAAGAAAATATTCACATTTAAGAAGCTTAAACGATCGGAAATCTTGTTTTAATCATGAAAAAAGCTTCAAACCGATTAATCGATTATCAAAATAGTTGTTGATTAACTTAGTAATCGATAATCGATTAATTGTTTCAGCTCTAGTTGCCAGAAAAGAACAAACAACATGATGGTGTTGGCAAAGTGAAAGAGAGATGTACAGCAGGTAAAAAACATCCAACACGAAACTGATTCAATGCGCATTGGCTTATAGAGAGATACAGCGCCATCTACTGAGGCGGAGTCAGACGTACATAGCCAATAAATTGATTTTCTTCTTTGCATGTATACTCAGACTCAATTTGTTCAATAAACCTTAGTCAGACTATGGACTTGGCTCGATTACACTGTGCATGTAAACGTACTGAGTGAGAAACAGTTTTGTGGAGCTGAGAGGCTTAACTGCGTGTGGATAAAGGATATATACGAGATGTAATTAAGTGTGTGCTAAGCGGTTGAAAAGAGAAAACATAAAATTAAATAAATACAAAATTCTAACTCCTCTTAAACCCTTTTAATGCTATTTCAGACAAGGACTTCTGGCGTGCTAAATGTACAATATTTGTAACAAAAAAAAGTTGTTTTGGGTTTTTTTAACACTTTAATATAAGCATATTGCGATAAAATGTGTAAAAAAAACAGTTTCCTAATAATTGTGCTTGTAAACAAACTGTAATAACTTCAAATTATATTTTTCCTTTCCTAAAGGGTTAACTGTGCAAATAAATCATACATAGGATGATGCTAATGAAGTAATAATAATGAAGTAATGCTACTAGCATAACATTGGCATAGCATAGTACTCAAAGTATTAACTAAGATTAAAAACAACTCAAAACACACGTAATGTAAAATAAAACAAATACGGATCTTGTACCCTCGTTATCCAGCAAACCACGAAAAGCGGTTGAGACTCCGTTTGCAATTCGCTCGTTTTTTCCTACTTCCGGTATTTTTACCCTTTCAAAATAAAAACATCGCTTTTGAACAGAAGACCTACCACAATAAAAGTGAGAGCATATGCAGTTCTAATATTACAGACAAATCACGCCATGTTCTTTGCCTCTATAGAATCATGGAATTGACATTGGGGATGTGTCCGAGAGGAAAAAACTCAGAGAAAGGTTGAAGTGTAAACCTTTCAAATGGTACCTGGAAAACGTGTATCCCAAGTTGGATCCCTGGGACAACATACTTGGCTATGGAGGAGTAAGTTTACTTTTATTAATAGAACAATAGACAGGAGTGTGAATCCATACAGTTGCACTGGAAACACCGACAAAATCTCCCTCTGACAGATGAAGAACCTTGATGCTGGCATGTGCATAGACCAAGGCCCAGTGCCAGGTCACACACCAATTGCCTACAACTGCTACTACTATAGTCCACAAGTATGTGACGCAGCTAAGGCATGTTCATAATCTGCCTTTGCATCATTATTGTTTTTTGTTTTTTTTTTAACTGCTCATTCTTGTTTCTCACCATCTTGTCTTCAGGTCACATATTACCGCGGGACTGGTGAGCTCTACATTGGTGGCATCAAAGCCCACAAGTACAATGACAACAGGTGTTTAACTGATCCTGGCAAAAATGAAACAAATCCTGGTCTTTACAACTGCAAAGAGGCCGTGCAGAAAGGAATGGGAATATACTGGGACTTTACTCAGGTAAAGATATGTTATTAAAACAAGCATACAGTTGAGGAAAATGTTGTAAAGGAGTTTTAGAAATTGTCAACAGTCTCTCATGTCTCAACCCCCGTAGTCAATGAATTCAGGATGATTTATAGATTATGATGGTCACTGTTGTCATTATGTGCTTGTTAACTTTTAAGTAGTAATGTGTTTAGTCACATATTCTTTTTCCAGGGCAAAGAACTGAGGAATAGAAGGACAGAAAGATGTCTGGAGATTAAAGACCGCAAGCTTCTGATACAGGAATGCTCTGGCCAAAGATGGACAATCCAACACATAATCAAAGCTTTTTGAATTGGAAAAAAAAAAAGTACTTCTCTGCTCTTAGGTGATGGGCAAAAACTGAAAGTCTGAAATGAAATGTATTATGGCAATTTAAATTGCCTCTTGTTTTGTGTGGGAAAAGTAAGTAAAAATATATTTTCTGGCTTTGTCTCTCCACAGGAAAATGTGTTACTAACCACCTTGTTAAATTTATAAATGATTAAAAATGTAGGTTTCAAATTGTGACAAATTCAGCTGATCCTATAACCTGGAGTAATAATACATACATGCCTAAATTTTCGTCATTCTCATATGAGGGGGTTTTAGCTGGGACAGAAGCAAAGCTTCTGAATATTCTTTCATATACAGTATTTCAGACTGTACATCACTATGTACCAAACTAATTTCCATGTACCACTTGCTTCTGTAGATACATCAGTCATTGTTTTTGAGGGGTTACAGTGTGTCCCTGTACTGTATTAGCTTTCCATATTTGCTTGTGAAGGTTAATTAAATTAATAAATAAATAAAACAAAAGTATACAAATGCTGGAACAGCAATATAAAATGTAATCAATTATATACATTTACTGGCTAAAAGAGTTTTATTTTTTCTACATTAGTCAGTTCAGTCTGAAGTCAGTGTGGGTGTCCCTTGGATCAGGACATTTATGCCCTATTTTCCAAACACAGCAGCTTGGAATGACCTTGTGCTGAGAGTAGTAATCCTGTGATAAAAATCATGAGAAAGAAAACATGTCGTGAACGATTCTAGCCACTGTTACACTGTAACTTATTTACTTTGAATGAACTACAAATTATAATCGAATACAAAACATGAAAAATTACTGTTCTACTGTTACTGTACTATTCTTATCGTTATATACATGTATACATATACACCTACAGTTTCCCCATATTGCCCAAGGTTTTATTGCACATGTTTTTATGAGTTTTTGTTGTGGTTATTGCACATTTCTGTGAGTTGTGATTATGGACAGTTGTTTGTTTAGTTTGTGTTTTTTGCCCTCCTCCCCCCCAGTGAGGAGTTGTACAGTTTGATGGCCCGGGGGACAAACGAGTCCCCCAGCCTGTTGGTCCTGTACTTTGGGAGGAGCAACCTGTTGCTGAGGCTTCTGTGGCTCCTCTGGCTGCTGATGACAGTGTGCAGAGGGTGGCTGGCATTGTCCAGGATGCTCAGCACCTTGTGGTTTTAAGAACCTGCAGTAATATTTTGTAGCACTCACTCAGCCGGGCTCTCTTTCCCCCGGTCCGTCCCTTTACCTGGTCCCCCACCACATTGCATTACACTAAGAAAACAAAAGACTAAAAGTGATAATAAAACATTATAGACTAAATAACATAATTAATGAAAATTAACAATACCACTTAAACACATAATAAAACAATAACATGTAATATAATTAAAAATAATGCTAATGGTGACAACATAAATTCCATACTTAAAATCATAAACTACACGGTTACATTAGTAACATTTGTTTCTCTTTTCTCTATATGTACTGTATAGGCACATCTCAAAGTGTACATTACAGAATACAAAATGCTATCAAATTTATCAGGCTACATATTAACAGTCAGTACTACTGTAGGAATTTATGTAGGAATCTTTGATTGGACAAGAGTTTCTGCAAACACAAGCCGCCCTTTGAATAAGCTGACATTAGCCCGTTGTTGACTGAGAGCAGCACATACAGAGTCAGCAAATGCCCAGGTTTCTTTTGTCAAGCCTACATGGGAGCCTTTAGGTGATCAGCACCTCCTCCTCCTCCAGCACTAATCACAGACACCTGTGCCTCATCTCAAACCTGACCATGTTTATGCTTATCTCCCTGTTTTTATTAACTATGGCGTGTTTCATTTATCTGTTTAAATAAAGGTAGGGTTTGGCTTCATGGGAGTTGCAGGTTCGGTAAAAAGGTCAGAGTAGTCACCACAAAGGTGATCAGCACCTCCTCCTCCTCCAGCACTAATCACAGACACCTGTGCCTCATCTCAAACCTGACCATGTTCATTGCTCTAACTGCCAGTGTAAAAAAGTCTTGGCTCCTGGAAGCTTGCTGTGGTCTGAGGCTTGATTCTCAGTCAGTGTCAGGATGAGAGTAATGTGGTTTCAGCGCTCAGTCTTCATGTTAGTGGGAATTGCACTTGTACTAAATCTGGGCATATTTCTGAAACCTGGGACAAAAAAGGAGCTGGACACATCGCAACTGATCAAGAGGTCTTCTGACCTGGAGATGAGCATCAGCAAACTGCGTGAGTAGAAGAGACAGTTTACTTGTCTTTAATAAGTTACTTTTCCATTGCATCCTATACCAGTGATGGCAACATCAGGCCTCAGGGCCCTGAATAAACTGTGGTCAAATCAGCTGCTTGTAAATGTGAAGTGTCCCAATTTTTTTAATGAATAGTTTTAATTTTATTGGATAAATTACCTGTTGGGGGCCACACAGTTGGTGTAGTGGTTATCACTCTTGCCTTTGCCACGGGGACCAGCCGCCGATAGCTGTAGAGGATTTTTGCATTATTTGGAGCAACGCTCCAATGTCGCAAGTTCAAATCCCACCTCACCCAAATGTAACGCCCTGAATTAGGTACTTTTCTACAATGTGTGTTCAAGGAGATTACATTTAGCATTTAAAGTGAATCAGAGTGCTGCAAAAATTATGAGGAAACAATAAAACCTTAATGATGATACTGAGATAATAGACCTTCATTTACCGCTATTCATTTATTGTTATTAAATCTAATAATACTGCCTTTACATGCTGGTTTTGGCAAAGATTGAACTGAACCTTATAACAATAATGATACATTTATTTCTGTAGAATATTTCATGAATAAAGTCACACAATGTTAAGTCGGTAATCAAGAAAAAAGCCTGACATAGTTCACTATACAAATGTAGAGATGTGTAAGTGTACATCTTAGCTTAAGTGGACATAAAAACATTTGATTGTTTATTTTTTATTATTATTATAAACCCTCTCAATTAAATACAACCATGGTAATATTAGCAAGATACTTTATTTGAAAACAAAACTGAATTATAAATATAAAAACAGATGTCAAAAAAGTAAAAAAATAAAGTAACGACAATACACTATGTACTAAAAACATAAAGCCTATACATTATTGTTTGAACTAGTGTTCAGTGTGAAACACTCTGCAGCCCATCTGATGTTTTCTGCCTGATAAAAGTCAGACTGTTGAAATTCCCCCCAGGTTATCTTCCTGACCAAACCTTGTGTCTTGTACAGGGAAAACACTTTTGCAGGGCAGTAGATATACTTCCCTTGCACATCAGGGAAACAGGCATGGTGACAGAACCTGCACAAATTACCTGTTGGTATCTGCACGGCTGACCTCCTCTTTAAAGGGTGACGTAGTGCATGTGACCCAGGCCACACACCCAAAGCATCAAGCCCATATGTTCTGCTGAGGGGATCAGTTTCACTGTGCCTGACAGGAGACACTGGGCGTGGCAGAGCTGTAAAACACTATAAGATACAGTATACACAACAAGAAAAAGAGATATAAATGTAGGCTATGGTGTCACCAAAATTCATCATGGACGGTGTTGTCCTTTGTTTCCAGAAGGGAGACATTCAGTATAAGTGTGATACAGACTTTAAACAATGACATATGTTTATTGTATTGTATAGTGTATTGTAAATGATGATTTGAATACTAAAATATAAATATTATTGTAATCTAGGGGTGGGCGGTATACCGGTGTCATAGTCAGCACCGGTGTGACATTGCGCCATGATATGGATTTTGCAATACCGTCAATACCGTGATAAATCAATTGAGCGCCAATAATCTCCTAATTCTAAATAATAATGAATTAAATTTTCTTCAAACGTTCAGTGGTCTGAATATCTGTCCTATATACTGTATATCTTGTTGCAAATAAAAAAAGTAAAACATATTCGGTGGTAAAAGGGGAGTGGCCATTAAATTAGCGTAACGAGCACTTGCCAGAGCTGTACACGGAGGTACGGGACAGAGTAATGAACGAAATTCGCCACCTTGAGGCCTACTCGGCCACTACTGATTTATGGTCCAGCCGGACTACTGAGCCATACATTAGCCTCACCATCGACTTCATTGACAATGACTGGAAGTTGCGCAGCAGATGCCTCCAGACCGCCTTCTTCCACGAATACCACACCGGAGCAATAATTGCGTTAGGCCTGAAGGATGCACCTTTCTGACTGGTACTTGGATGAAGCGCGTCTGATGTGCGTGACAACTGACAGCGGTGCAAACATGGTGCGCGCTCTGATAATTAATAAATATACGAGACTCGCATGTTTTGGACACAGACTGCACAACGCTATTGGTAAGTTACACTATGTAAACCTAACATTTCATATTCAGAAAATTTGTCAAGTCCCTTTCTGTTTGTATTAAAAAAAGAAAACAAAAACAAATTTAAGGCCACCACATTAGTATTGTATTGTTCGTTGTTGGTATTGTTTAGCCGTGATTCCTCTGGGGACCGGATCAGAAAGGAAAAAAAACTACAAATATCAGATTAGAATATTATTAAAAAATATGTACTCCTCCCAAAACCTACCAAAATACCGCCCACCCCTATTGTGATCCATGAATTTTCAAATGTTTCTTGATTAAGATATTAGAAATTATAGTTATTTACTTCAATTTTTTAACAAAAAATTGTTTTACTGGTTGAATGTTATAGTATGCACTTTCTGATTTGAGAGGGAGAGAGAGAGGCTTTACTTTTTGTTTGTGGTAGATCGCCTTGTTTAAAGTGACACTATATTAATGTACTGATTATAAAATGTTAAAATTAAGACAGACTAGAAAACCTGCAGACTCAATATCAAATTATTAGGAACAATAACAACGTGTTAAAAGTAGTTTTATAACTACAGTTTCTTTCACTCAACATGTTTATCTTCAACTCTAATTCATGTGGTCGTTACATTTATCAGTAACTTTATGAACGATAGTGGTGATAAGACAACCAGCCTCCCCGGGAATCACTGGTAAAGTGATCACACGGTCACAGCTCCACAGTCCACACCGTCATCTGCCCCGTATCACGATGTCGCTCCAAAACTCAGTAGCCAATCCTCAATGGACAGACTGGCACAGACCTCCAGGGCCTTCCCCACTAGTTTACACTGGAGGAGAAGTGACCAGAACTCTTTGGACCAACTAAGGGCGGCAGCTATCCGCTTAAAAGCGCTGAAATACGAGTCCACCTCTGACTCACGAAATGGAGGGACTAAAGCAATGTGCTTACTAATATCAAAAGCAGAAAAAGAGCTACGGCCAAAAAGAGACGCTGCGTCACCCGCAGTGGCAGCGTCAGACGTGTCAACAGCCGGTCTAGGTAGGACGCCCAACAAGTTGGATCAACAAGTCTGCTTTTTTGCATTTTTTTTCAATTTTTGCCAAAGATGGACTGATCACAAACTCATCCAGTGAAAAGTCCATAATTCCCGACATACAAAAAAAAACCAGAAGAAAAAACAAATACTCACCGAAAATGAAGCGAGACAAGAATCCCGGACAAGCCCCAATCATGTTATGCCCCAGTCTAGGGGGCCTAGGACATAACAAGAAAAGGCCTCATCTTCCCCAAGTCCCAAGTGACCACAAACAAATTTTAATTGTATATTAAGAAAAAGAATGATTTATTTACAAAAGTAATTTAAATGACAATATATCTGAACTGGGGTATAGGTTTGGAGGGTGGACTAAGGCCAAAATAACAAACAAAAAGGTCCCTGTCTAGAAAATAATAAACCTTACCTAATCAACCTTAAGGAAACCAAATGACAGGAAAATTACCTCCCTAACTAAATAAACAGGAACCAGCACTGTAACAAAACTGGCAGTCCACCCCTACTACTCAAACAAGAATTAAACTACACGAAAAGTCTACAGAGCTGAAGTGTGGCCGGTTGGGAGAGGATGAGAAAAAGTGCCTGCTGCCATCCTGCCATCTCTGACATCCACCATATTGGCTCCTTATGTATCAGGTGGTGGTGGAGTACAGCCAATCGAGAGCCAGGGCCCAGAACCACTTCACCAATTCTGGCACGGCTATGGCACACACCTATTTGCCTAAGAGATTGAAGAAAGGAAAAACACAGGGCGGACACGCACGCACACACACAAACACACACAAGCACACACAGCAGTTTGACTGACTGAAATTAAAGTGTTAAAATCCTATTTACTATAAGATCACTTATTTTAAACTGCCGAATTTAGTGGGTAACTTTTATCAAATGTATTTTTATGTGTGGTTTCATAGTGGTGTTTCACATTCCTACTTTTAACCACTGCCACTGTCTCCAGAGCAGATGAGATACAGCGGTTTCGCAGTTCCTAAGGGAAGGATGAACATAAACGCCTTGGTCCATTCCGGATGAAAAGCCCGGTTTTCGGTGTCCCTTTCACTGAGTAGTGCGTAAAAACTCCAGTCAATATGTAATCTCCACCAAAACTGATTAAAACTCAATGACATGTCGGTTCTGGCTCTAGGTCGGAACAGGACAGAGTTTGCATGCATTGATGAAACAGATGAAACTGTTACTAACCAGCGCAGACCAACGCTAATTAAGACTGTGGAAGCAAAACTGGATGATATTGAACAAAACATGGAGGTTGACAATGCAGTCAGTACAGTTAAAGAACTGTTCAAATTCATGGAGGACGGCAGCCAAGACCTGCATGAGCGGGTATCTGACCAGGCAGCAGAGATGAAAGAAAAGTATCTGGAGCCACAGCAGGCCCGCACCGCTCTCGAAATCAGGAATATTGGTGAACAGCTGCATATTACTGATATGACCGGCCGCAGCCCCGTTGTGCCAGAGGTGACCATTAGGAGAGAGTTTTGCATCTGTGGCCAGATCGGTGAGGGAGGGCAGCGGGACAAGTGGTTGTTTATCAACCCTATGCACCAGATGGAGAGTGGGCTCTGCAAGGGTCACAGTGAGTCAGAAGTCATTGAAGCGGAGATGAGCGGTATTAGGCCAGGCTTGAAGCTACATGATATGCCAGAAATAAATACTGATTTTACCATGCATCGGCGTAAAACGATATTAAAGGGGCATTACAAAGAAGATGATATATCCGATCTGTACCAAAAGCTAATCAGTATCTCCCAGGAGCCAATAGAGTCTGCACAGGATTTCTTGTTTAGAGCTATAGAACTTAAAGACAGACTTCTTCATGCAACAAGGGAGGAGAGATTGAGGAAAACTACAATGCAGACCTGGTCAAAAAGAAGTTCCTCAGATCAGTTGGGACCAGACTACTCAATGACAACATTAAATTTCAGATCAAGCCATTCTTTGATAATCTGAACGTGTCAGACAAACCCTGATTGAAGAAGTGACTGAAGCAGCAAAGCTCGAAACTGAGAGGCTCAACAAATTTCGAGAGAGCTGCAGACAACCAGTGATGGAGACAGCACTTGGGGCTCTTATAACTGTCACAACCAAAGCCAGCTCAACTCCAACCTACGCCAGAGGTACACATGCTGGTAAAAGAGCTTCAAACAGAGGTAGCTGAGATGAAACGGATGATGCTTGCTTCCATGACCACTGAGAAGTCACCACACTCACAACAGACAGCAGGGGCCAAGGGCACCCAGAAAAGGGCAGCAGTGAGGGGGCCAGCTGCTGCCACTGCTTCAAGTATAGTCTACCAGGCCACATCTCCAGGATACCTGTTGAGTTTCAGCTAGGTGAGTACTAACCTGTTTGTGCTAGTGCTGGTTAAGTGATCCCAATATGGCGGAAGACCCTTTTGGTTTCAACTTCATATAGGAAGTGATTAAAACAAACAGTGTAAGTAGGGGCAGGACGTTTTGACATTGACTCTATGTTTTCATTCAGCTAAAACACACATAGCAGATAGCCAGACAGAGAGCACTCGCGACCCATGACCCGTCTCCTTATAGGCCTGTCAATCAGTCCAATTAGATCAATCAGTCCCTGCAACAGACACATATTTCTGTTGAGCACCGTTTTTCTGCCCCTGCCACTCTCTGGCTCCACCTCAAACGCTGGACTGTTTTCCCCTTTCTGGCTCTTGATGGCTCTGGCGGATTCTCCCCGGTCCCCCCCTCACAGTCACATTTGTTACCAGGACACGGCTGCCCACTTGCAACGCAGGACCATATACTCTTATCGTACTGCTGCTTGCCTCTGTCTGCTGACTTGGACTTCTGGAGGCAATGTCATATGCCTCAGCCATCCATTGTGATCACCTTTCCACAAAGAGCAGGTCTTCTGGCAGTCTGGGTGGCCTGCCGAACAGGAGAAAAAAAAATGGAGTGTAGCCTGTGGCCTTGTTCGATGTACAGTTATAAGCATGTATGATCTTGGGGAGATAATTTTTCCAGTCAACTTTTTGTTCTTCTGTGAGAGTTCTTAACATTGACAAAAACGTTCTGTTAAACCTTTCTGTCTGTCCATTTCACCTGAGGGTGAGACCCCGAAAGTGGTGCAGCAGCTTGTTCTCAAATTCTCTCCCCAAGTCATGGTGCAATTTTTCTGGGAAGCCAAACTTGAAGAAGAAATCATTAAAGAGTTTAACGGTACATTATCACAAGTATATACTCTACCACCTCTACACTCCTCCAAATGTAGGAAGTCCACTGAGACTAGCTGGAATGGGTGATTGATTCGCTGTTCTCAACCTGGGTGCTCGTGCCTGTCTCTTTGGTTTGCCTTTTTAAAGGCACTCGCCAGGGGTGGAAAGTAACGAGTTACATTAACTCTTGTTACTGTAATTGAGTAGTTTTTTTTTTTTTGTGTCCTTGTAATTTTTTAAAATCAGTAATTTTACTTAAGTACATATTGTTGGAAGTAATTTACTTTGCTACATTTGAAATGGCTTCCGTTACAAAGTAAAAAAAAAAAAAAAAAAAAACGTGTCTGCGTGCCAGTAACTGTCCATCTGATTGGCTCTGGACAACTGCAGTGTCAGAAGGTCAGAAACGTCGAGACGTTGGTGCCACAGAGGAGCTAGCTAAAAGATGATGGAGACGAGTGTATCGATTGAGAAGGGTCGAATTTGGAACATAGAGACACGCACGGAGAAGGGTGAGGCCAATCCCTGGCCATACTTAAAGGACTTCTTTGAGTTCAAGTCCGGGAATAACAACAATTTCATAATGCGATGTAAACTTTGTATGCCGAAAGAGACGCAGCTATCCGCCTACAAAAACTCTGCTTCCAACCTGCGCAAGCAGGTACAGGTAAGATAACCTCACGTGAAGCTAAATAACGCTACATGCAATTAATCATGGATCCATGCAATTAATACCTTTACATAATCATGGTATGCTAACGTCAATGTTAGCAGCCAGCTTTAAACTGCTAGTTAACGTTAGCTAACTTGGTAGTAAGCTTAATTTTAAACAATCAAATTTGACTAATTCTTTAATTTCACACAAAATTATGCTAATATTGTTATGATATGCGTTGAAAATTGCTTATGAGCGTATTATAAGACATTGAAAAATGCACCAAAAGCTATTAAGTTTTGGCTAATAAAAATCTTCTAGTGTTCTAATTAAATTAGAGTATGGTCTAGACCTGCTCTGTGTAAAGTGCCTTGAGAGGACTGTTATTGTGATATAAATATATATAAATAAAGATTGATTGATTGATGTATTGGTGAATGTTTTTCATTCAGTTATCTTATATGCAGGATAAAACCAGGTGATCTGGGACCACACTTAAAGTCTGCCAGTGACCCATTCATGATATAGTCTACTCTTTCTACATGACACTGAAATATGAATTAATCTATTAATATATAAAAAATATTTTAACTGTATGTTTTATGAAAACATGGTATTGATTATATGATCATGTTTGTTTGTTTTTTGTTCACAGAGGAAACATCCATCAAAGATGAAAGTCTATACTGATCTCGTGGCAGCACAGAGGCGAACCCTGGAACCAGAAAAAACACCAAGCAAGCAAGCAAAAATATCTGACTTGGTGGCAGTGGGTGGAACCAAACGTGTGCCGCAAACAAAAGTTGACAAGGTTCTGATTAACTTCATTTGTCAAGGCCTTAATCCATTTCCTGTGGTTGAGCAACCTGCTTTTAAAGAACTTGTATCAACACTGAATCCTC